>NW_015670979.1:523637-534711 GCF_001515625.1 Sinocyclocheilus rhinocerous | reverse complement strand
GAAAATTCTGTCATTAATTACTCACCCTCGTGTTGTTCCAAACCCGTAAGACCTTCGTTCATCTTCGGAACACAATTTAAGATATTTTTGATGAAATATGAGGGCTCTCTGACCCTCCCATAGACAGCAAGGTAACTACCACGTTCAAGGTCCAGAAAAGTACCAAGATGATCGACAAAGTAGTCCGTGTGACATCAGTGGTTCAACTGTAAAGTTACGACGCTACGAGAATACTTTTTTGCCCAAAGAAAACAAAAATAATGACTTTATTCCACATTTTCGTCTCTAATGCGTCACTTGTGGATATGCGTTCACGACAGTATCATGACGCGAGCGTGTAATAACGTCATCACGCCGGATCTGGGTCAGCGCCGGCGCCGCCACATGCTCGCGTCATGGTACGGTCGTGAACGCGCGTTCACAAGTAATGTAGTTTTTTTTTTTAATTCTCTCCTCAACCTTCATCTTCAACTGTTGAAATAATTAATAAATTATCTATTTCTTCACTGTTCTAAATCCTTGTTGAGACAGGCAGAATTTTTGCCTAATCGACTCAAATCTGTTTATTTTTTGTAGTCAGAACATTTTCAAGATTTTTTCCATAATTCATTGTTGTTACATCACATTTTAAGACAAGACGACTTCATTAACCCACTGCATACCGTAGAAAAGTTTGGGGTCATTAAGATTTTTTTTTTTTTAATTCAGCAAGGGTGTAAATTGATCAAAAGTTAACAGTAAAGACATTTATAATGGTACATAAGATTTCTATTTCAAATAAATGCTGTTCTTTTGACATTTCTATTAATCAAAGAATCCCAACAAAAGTACAGTTTCCACGATAATTCAACACGGATTATAATTTTTTAAAAATCTTCTTGAGCATCAAATTATTATATAAGAATCAGAATGAAGGATCATGTGAGTAATGGCTGCTGAAAATTCAGCCTTGCATCACAGGAATAAATTACATTTTAAAATATATTCAAATAGAAAACAGTGATTTTAAATTGTAATAATATTTCACATTACAGATGTTACTGTATTTTTGATCAAATAAACGTAGCCTTGGTGAGACTTCTTTCAAAAACATTTTATTTAAAAAAAAATTACCACCCCCAAACTTTTGAACGGTGGTATATGTTACTCTTTTTTACTTAGTATTTACAATGTTTTGGATACTGCCCTCATGAAAAACCAATTCATTGGTAAAACATTGATTGCTAGCGTCTCAAACATAGTGAACCCACACGTCTGCATCATTACTATGACAACCAATGTGGATGTGCTAGCAAAATCAACTGGACATCAACATATTGTCAGAAAAAAGATAAGATCTGGCCACATAAAAAAAAAATAATAATAATAAAAATAAAAAAAAAATCTAATTGGTGTAAATAAAAGTTCACATTAAACATGGTTTCTTTTTCTTTCGGTTCAGTTTTTTCTCTGCCTTTTCTCCTATATGTTGGCTTCGCATACGGACCATCCCAGCTGTGGTTCCGGATGATTTGAGATGCTGGTTTAACGAGGGTCTAATTAAAACCCAAAATAATCTCTTTCCTGATGCTGATGCTATCTGTCATCATCCACATCCACCCTTCCCCCCATTCCACCATCGCTCACGTAGGCACAGGTCCCAACTGAAGTCCCTTAAGATCATCAACTGTGTGGCAATGGTCCTGTCAACCCATGGGAGACACTTTTTTGTCTCTAACTACAAATCAAAACAAAACTCCACAATGAACATTTCAGGGTGTAGGTGATGTTTTATGGCTTCTCAAAACCTGGCTCTAATAACGTGAAATGAAATTGAATAGATACGATACAACCACAACCAGCCACAAGTTTCAGTGAAATTCCCCGTCTGCGCAATGATCTCTAGCTGAAGGCTACCAGAATTTCTTAAAACACAGTCACTGCATGACATCATAGTGTTGCGTCACAAAGTTTCACGCGTTGAGCTTTATCACAGAAACAAATTGCAGGCTATCAACTGACTGACTAAGAAAAAAATACCAGAAACACGAGTTTGATGTCGTGTGTGAGGTAAAGATGGGAGTCTACGACTTGGCAGGACATTAAAGACATATCTAACTAAATTACACATTAAGAAGCATGACTTGCGTCTCATAACACATCAAGAGATTAAAGACAGCGGTGTGTCTGACTTCCAAAGCAAAACCTGAGCAGTACCTTCTTTGAAGATAGTGGGTCTTTTTCTCGGCTGGATCTTCCTGAACTTCCCTTTAAAGTCCGCTGGAGCAAACATATGCATGGAGAGACTAGCCATCTGGACCAAAACAATCCCATCCTGGCTCTGGGTTTCACAAGGGTCCGGTTTATTGTCCACCACAACTCTGGCACTGCTGACATCCTCCATGGACATATCGACACGGATGACAAAGAGAGGGACCACTTTCACCTGCTACGAATCAGCATGGATACAGATATCCAGAGAAGCCCCTCTAAGTTCTGCCTGTCTCTTCTTTTGTGTTTTTTGCTCCTCTTTCCTCTGTACCAGATACATGAGCTTTAAAGTGTGATTTAGAGTAAATCAGAGAGGAATGAGTGCTTATGCTCTCTGTCTGCTCTCACAGGTCCAGGCTGTTTAGCCAGTTACAGCAACACGCCTGAATGGGGCAGGTGTTGGATTACTCAAGACAGACACGCCTCTTTTGTGAGAGAGAGGGTGGAGATTTTGGAAGTAAAGGAGGAGAGAAGGGGCAAGTGAAGAGTGTGGCCGTGTACAAGTGTTTATTTTAATGTGAATAAGGTTGAGTGTTTTAGATACATTGGCATTTGTGGAGATAGAAAGCAACCTATCAAAATAACCCACCTCTGGTTTGTATTAACTAGTTTTATGTTTTGTGTCCGAGGTGTTTTCGAAACGGTTGTCAAGACACTGTATCCCCCGAGTTTTATTCCCAAGTGCTCACGAAACAAACATTATGTAAATCAGCAGCCGAATCCATAACCTTGTCCTCAGTAAACATTTTTTTTAAAAGTAAGACTGGACAACCAATCTTTGGAAGAGGGTGTTTATTTGGACTACCTTTTAATATCTTTAATTTAACAAACAGCCACACTGTTCACTGACCTGCAGGCGTTGCTGGTTTTACAGAGTAACCTTTTTGAAGGCCAGCATGGAACAACTACCTTATTCTCTGAGTCTCTCCCTCTGAGTGACCCTGGCTGAAAGTGCTGATGAAAAAGAGGGAAAAAGAAACAGAGAGACTGACCACTCCCTCAAGAGAACACAAAACAGCCCTTTTCTTCAATAAACAACATTTTGATGCAGATCCAAATAGGGTCAACATCCCTTCCCAAGGGCCTTCACAGCCATCTCAGAGTTGCTGAGCTGAAAGCGCTTTACACCAGCTAAAAAAACACAGTGATTTTCAGGAAATAAAGTCAAACACAGACTGAGTGTGTATGAACAGCCTGCTAATAATTTCCAAGTCAAATCTCTAAAACAAACTCAGATGTTCACTTATGATGGCAATTTTCGAAAAGTAAAAAAACCCAAAAAAACATCAATTTACATATATCTAGACATTAGAATATCATTGAGGTGGGCTCTTTCGAGTGGCCCTGTCACAATCACCAAGCAACCATAGAATATCCGTGCAACCACCTAGAAATGCCCTAGCAACTGGACCATAACCCTACCATTATGGAAACAAGTTTTCCTGCACGATCACATTATTTCAGAAAATTAAAAAATCTAGAAAATAGGGCTCTAGTAAATCAGCACCTTGAAGGCTGAATAACAAAATATCTAACTGAATGCAAACTGACATGTGACCTGGACACACCCAATGTTCATGATTATAGTTAAACGGTTGTGTCAATACAACCAGCTCCCCAAAAAACATTAAAAACACACATATGCAGAAACACATGCACACACATAAACACGCATTTAGGGCAAGCAAGCATGAAAACTCATCATGCCATCCATAAAAATGTGTGTCGTCTTTATGTAACACAGATAAAAATACAAAGAATACTGCAAATACCACCGGCTCAGCCCAAAATAGCACACCTAATTGGTGCAGCCTAATTACTGAAGATAACCTAGAACTCCAGACTGCGCGAGCGCACACACACACACACACACACAAGCGTGATCACCACATCAAGGCAGGGTTTGTGTTTATGTACTTGCCAGTGATCTTCAGATATCACATTCCTCAGATGGCAGTTAGGACTGGTCTGCCAAGAGAGTGACGCCACATGGACATGCCGTCCACAAAGAAAGGCATTCTGAGACACTGTCAAGTGACTTCATATGGTGAAATGTTGATATTTACAAATTTTGACAAGTTAGTTTAGTCTTGTTTTCTCATTATTTGGATGATCCTTTATGTATAGTAGCTGACTCTGGGTCGTCCGCCGTCTCTTCATCTCAAGGGCATTTTGAAATGATCTTCTATTGATTTAAACTCTCACAACAATTTACACAATTATGCATTAGCAGTGTCATGTTTCAAAACCTCTTTAGTTAAAGTGCCCTGAAAGCAAAGCGGAACTGTGATTTAGAAATTGTGAAAATGGCATGGAAGCTTGGTTGAAGATCTAAAGAATTTTTTTTTTATGTGGTGTTATAGATTTTACGGTGAAAACTAGAAAAGAGGGGTGGATGTAGTGGTTTTCTCTGACATCGTTACAGACATTTCTATCAAGAATTGTGAGGGAAATAATTGTGAGGCTGCCCTCTGGAGTTCAGTAGAGGTACAGTTCATGAGTTTATCTCAAATAGATGTTTCTGAAAAAACTAAAATATGCTATTAAAATAACTTAAGAAGCTAAAGAAAAAGTTCAAGTTCAGTCTTCAATGTCACATGATTCTTCAGAAATCATTAATATGCTGTTCTGCACCTCAAAAAACATTATCAGATTTTTTTTTCAGGATTCTTTGATTAACAAAAATTTCAAAAGAACAGCATTTTTTTTTTAATAGAAATAATGTGTAACATTATAAATGGTGTCTTTACTGTCACTTTTGATCAATCTTTGCTGATTAAAAAAAAAACTTACTGACCCCAAACTTTTGAACAGTACTGTACATCAATTTTAATGGATTGTAAATCATAAAGTATGTAAAAGCATTAGTATTATGGTAACACATTACAACTTTACACTTTAGAATGAGATTTAATTTGTTAACATAGATAATTCATTAACTAACTCACAATGAGCAATATATTTTACAGAATTTATTCATCTTTGTTAATGTTAGTGAAAACAATTACACATTGTTTGTTCATGTCAATTCACATTACATGTAAAGAGATACAACTTTCGTTTTAAAAAATTCATTAGTAAATGTTGAAATGAATATGAACCCGATTAATAAATCACTTGAACTATCATTCATTGTTAGTTAATGTTAACTAATATTAACAAATGAAACCTTATTGTTAGGTTACATAAATTGTATATTTTTAAGAATAAAAGTCATTTTTTTCATGATTCTGTTTTTTGGGCTGCTGAGTAGATCACAATGAGTGATCAGTGCAAGTGTCAGTGAATAGGTGTGCAACTGTGCATCACTCTCATCGCTTATTAGCCTGAGAAACATCACAAAACAATTAACTATTCGAGATGAGGGATGTGAAGATGGATGGAGATAGAGATGAAAAAACAATGCAGTGTTGCTATGGTTATGTTCCTTTTTTTGCAGCTCTTAATAATTCATGACTTGAGCTTTGAAAACCAGCCAGAGTGAGAAGAGAGAAATACAGTACACAATATGGAAACAGCAGGTGAAGCGCTGAACAGCTCTTGACTAAAAATTGGTCACCATAGCACAGTGACTTGAGTCAAATGCACTCCTCTCACTAGTGTTTCTAAAAACTACCCGCCAGAAGCTGTTATATAAAATCCTCTAGGCACCCACTAACTTACACAATAACCAAGACCATCTCTCTAATATTACGTAATGCCTAAGTGGGCTGCGCATCACACATTCAGTCAAATCTCTCAGTAACTGTGAAATCTGTGTTCTTCTGAAGCACTAAAGACAGAACGTTGAACAATTAGATATGCATTTCCTGAAGGAAATCACAATTATTTATGCAAACATCAAGTTGATGAAGAATTGAGTTTCAGGTTCATAGAAAACAAAGATAGAAAGCACACTTTTAAAAAAAGCCCAAAATGATCAATCTGCAGGTATTGCAAGTTCTGATCCAGAAAGCATTTCTTTGTCATGAGAACCCAAACACATCTGGACAACGTGAATATGTTTTTACACATTCATAATAAGCCAAACCATCATACAGGCTAAAATACATCCTTTAATATACAATCATATGGTTTCTACTGTAAACCATATGATTCTCTTCACCAGTTGCAGATCAGAATATGGGCCGCAAGACTCAATTACAACATCAAACTATCTACGATAGACGCACCCACACACTCAAACAAACCCAGATCTGAGTGCCACCTAAAACCAAGGAATCTGACAGACCTATGCAAGCTTTTCTTCATAGTGGATCAACATATATTACTGAGTATTAAGATGATTAGCAAAACATTTCAAGCAAAACGAAATGCATTCACAAATGGTTTCAGAAACTGAATGTAAATATTTGCAAATCCTCAAGTAAACACATATGGTTCAGAGCAATGAAGTGAGCAATGCCGGCTGCCCGCTTTTGTCTGAACTAAAGCACAGATCCAAAAGCTGTTCATGCCCAATGAATCCTCACTGGATCAAAACAACTGAAGAAGGAACAACCTGACATACAGTAACAAAAACGGGAGCTCCAAAAGTCTGAGAGCATTGTAAAATGCTTCTAGCTTTTTTCCTCATTTAGTACAGTTTTCCATACAATATTATATTATATAATAAGTATAACAAGTTCACATGGTCTGTCACAAATTTGTTTATTTGATCAGTGACAAAATAGTGCAAAATCTTTACAAAAAAGTCTTATTTAAATCTTCACATTTTCTTTATTTGATTTTTTAAAATCTTTGTTTGTTTTTAATGTAGATTTTGAATCCTTGATGTTCAGTGTGACATTTTTTTTTTCACGTAAATAAACCAGATTTGCATCTAAAAAGTCTTTGTTAATTAAGTTTAAACATTCACTACACCCTGGTGAAAGCACATAAATAACTGAGGAAATACAATAATACAAGGTATCAAATCTAGGCTACATTACAGTATCCATGTCACATATATTGTTATAATGTTAATATTGTTATATTATTGAATATAATAACTGCACAAATTGAAAACAATGCTATTACTACTGCAAAACTTCAGGGTGCTCCACACATTCCATATATTTACTTAATTATTAATAATTAAATAATAAAAAAAATCCTGTCACAGCTTGGAGGATGCGATTGTTGCCATACAGAATACAAAATCATCCAATTTCCTGGAGGTAAAATATAGTAACATTGATGCTTGATAGTGATGATCTGTGTCAGAAGTAGATGTGTCTCAAAAGCGCGTGAGCTGCCCAAGTAAACCACCTTTTTTGAATATTTACGTCATTCGCAGAATTTCAGTGTAGAGCAGCGATGCCCACAAATGCCGTCTAGATAGACAGACAGCACACTCGGTTTTGAGCACAATTGAAAACAATGCTATTACTACTGCAAAACTTCAGGGTGCTCCACACATTCCATATATTTACTTAATTATTAATAATTAAATAATAAAAAAAATCCTGTCACAGCTTGGAGGATGCGATTGTTGCCATGCAGAATACAAAATCATCCAATTTCCTGGAGGTAAAATATAGTAACATTGATGCTTGATAGTGATGATCTGTGTCAGAAGTAGATGTGTCTGAAAAGCGCGTGAGCTGCCCAAGTAAACCACCTTTTTTGAATATTTACGTCATGCGCAGAATTTCAGTGTAGAGCAGCGATGCCCACAAATGCCGTCTAGATAGACAGCACACTCGGTTTTGAGCACAGCCACTATTACATTGTTGTTAGAATCACCGCAGACATCTATCTCCATTACAGCTACATGTAAAATACATTTATTCTGCTTCGTGAATCCAGAACGCCGATGGCAAACATTTAGACAACATAAAATATTTGTAATTATGCAAGGGACAATTTGAAGCCAAATCTGTTGTGTTGTGTTTGTTATCAACAGACAAACAAATACAATCTGTGCTGGTGGTCTGGCCTTCCTCACGGATTCTTCGTCAATTTTAGGCGGTTTCACAAATGAAAGCGCACTGGAATGGAAACACGATTACATTTCACACCGTAAAAGCAAAAAGACACCATACCTTGTGTGTTTGTGTTTAGGAGTTTATATATTCATATCTTTATCCAAGCGTCGTAGCTCAATTCTGCTATTTTCACTTCATTGGTCTTGCGTCTCCTCTCATCGACTGACAGAAAAAGACGGCCGCTGAGGATGGCGCAGCTCCGCCCTTGACGACCAATCAGAGCGCAGATATTTACCGAAGGAGAGAAATGGAGATCGTTGATTGGCTGAGACACAAGCCCGGCTGTTTCCTTCCATCCATTAGGTTCTGGAGCGATTGAAATGATGCTGCTGGAGACTGACAGGTGCACAATTGCAAAGAAGCCAGACAAAAGGCACCAAATGTGATATTTTAATAGAGTCTACCTTTAAAAGAGCACAATTTCATTAAAACCGCAAATTGGATTTTCTCATCAAGTCGCTGACAATGCATTTTGAAAAAAAATTTGTAATTTAATTGTGTAGTACAAATGGTACAAAATTGATTATTAGAATGTTCACAAGAATGTATAAACTACCAATCGAAAGTTTGGAGTAAGTACGATTTTTTTAAATCTCTTATGCTCACCAAGGCTGCATTTATTTAATCAAAAATTCAAAACTGTAATATTGTGAAATATGATTATGCTGAATTTGAATACGCTGTTTTACTGCTCAGTTTTTATAAATTACTATTGTTTCTCAATTATCAATAATGGTTTTTATTATTATCAATAATGAAAACATATTACAATGTAGGGCTGTAGCTATCGATTATTTTAGTAATCGAGTATTCGAGTAATTGGATAAGAAGTATTTTTTCTTTATTAAAGAGCAATATAAAATATGCAAGAGATAATAAGATAGATCTCTTAAAATAAACAACTAATTTGTTTTCTTTTTTAGAAAAAATAACATTTTTATTGCTGAAATTGCATACATTAATAACCATGAAAACTAAACCCATTTAATGTATTTAATTGCCAAATTGCATTCAAAATGCAAATACAAATATATCAATAAAAAATAAAATAAATAAATAAAAATACAAAAATCTATTTCACATTACTTTAAAAAAGGTAAACAGTACAAACTAAAACTAAGGCATAAATAAAAATAATAGTAATAAAAATAATAATAATACCTAAACATTGCATTTATGTCGTGCAACTTAACTTTCAAGTTTCAGCCTAACTAAAGCTCAAGCATGACATAAGCCTTTACTGTCTTCTTGGAAGGCTTTGTGGCTTTTGTGAGAGGCAAAAATCAGTGGGCAGGAAGGTAACTTGGAACAAGAACAAGAGACCATACACAATTTTTAAACACATTTTTCTGCAACATGAAATGGAAATTGAGTTATTTGGAGAATAAACGATATCAGTATCAAAATTCATCTTTGCAATGCAGAGGAAACACAGAAGCTGCATGGGATGAATTTCCCACACAGAGGGACATGAATGCATTTAACCTGCAGTTACAAATGCATAAATAATATTTTGTTATTTTAAACATAAAACATTGAATACTGATATTTAAAATTATTTTAAAAACGAAAAGATACTTTAAATGTGAAATTAAAACCGCCCTGCTGGCAGCAAGTCACCGTTAAGAAGTGAGTCATTGCGATTGAACCAAATCATTTAAACGGGTGATTCATTCAGGAACGAAACGCCGTCATGTTGCACAGAGACTCAAAGCAGCGCTGTGACTGTGTTTGGAATTTTTTTGTTGGCAAAATAAAGCAAAAACAGGCAATATAGTGTCTAAAACGTAAGTCTCCTAATATTACCTTCTTGTTTGTTGAACTGTTGAATAAAATCACATTTGTAATCATGCTGATTTTAGAGGTGAAATCTGACACTCTTCGTGTGATATTGACTAACTTTCTTTCTGTGGTATTTTATGCACAAGTCTTTTTAAGTCTTGTCCCTGTTTTTTAGTTTATCTATGGTCTGGTCCAACGTTTATCGGTTTGTGCGTCAGTAATAATGGTCCGTGGGGAAACGCTGTGTTCCGTGTGTAGTTACAGTAAATGGACTAAACGAAGCGATGATTTTTTTGTATTCGAGTTACTCGAAGTATTCGAGGAATCGTTTCAGCCCTATTACAATGTTGTGTGCAAATTGTAATAAGTCTTGAGGAGCATTAGAGACGTCTTTCAAAAACATTTTAATAAACTTTTGACCAGTAGTGTAACCTGTGTTGTGTGTGATATACGTTATGTAACCTTACAATTGCACAAACACAAAATTGTGAGCAAGATCACTCATCCATGGTGTGTATTGTCTTTTATGATAAATTATAAACAATCAACAAGCTTACTAAGAGTAAAGAAAAACTCTGTGTCATACAGTGATTGAAGTACAAGGAAATCCTTGGCTTGCTAGTGTCACTGTAGATGGACGTCTTCAGATTGTCAATTTTATATTGTTTGACAAATTCCATAAGCATTCAAACTATTAACATTTACATCTGACTTTGAATATTTATTCACATATCTTGAGACAGGTAGAAAAAAAGCCAACTTATAAATAGTCAACACGAGTATAAAAAATAAAATGCTTTAGCATTGTTGTAAAAAATGACAAAGAAAAAAAAAACTATGTATCTGTATTACTTACATGGCTGAATCATATGCACCTCTTTATCTTGATTGCATGCTTCTGTTCAGTCAGGAACCATTTACTTTGTTGACCAAGACAACTCTGAGGCATTCTCTTTAATGTGTCTTTTCTGTGAAATGGCAGAGCAAGCATTAAAGGGGTCATATGATGCTGCTAAAAAGAACATTATTTTGTGTATTTGGTGTAATGAAATGTGTTTATGCGGTTTAAGGTT
>NW_015670979.1:519867-523513 GCF_001515625.1 Sinocyclocheilus rhinocerous | reverse complement strand
GTGACGTAGACATGTGGGGGCGTGTTAGAACGAGCCGTTTTAGGTAGGCGTGGCTGACTCTTAACTTTTATAAAGAATATCTCTTTGGATTTGAGACTTTAGTCTTTGCAACTTTACAGATCTTCTTTATGCACCAAGAGCTTGTAACACTCCAAAGAGAAAGGACAAATTGAAATCACATCATACGACCTCTTTAAAAAACCCTTTGCTGTACATTATCAATAACTTCTCAAATTCAATCTCAAAACCACATATCGAAACATTTCCATAAAAAAAAATTGTCATTCATGTGCTGTAAAGTTCCTTTGATCCCTCTAATATGTGCTCTGCAGTAAATACTGACAGTCTTCTACTGCGCTTTGTAGTCATTGATTTTCTTCTTTAAAAGCTTTTGAGACACACAACAAGCCCAGCTCAGGGGCTGTGAGTCAGACATGGCGTTTAGGGGGGAAATGGACGCTGGAGGGGTCCGAGGCTCTTATCTAGCTAAAATGATGAAAAGTGCTTCTCCTAATGGAGAAAACAGTGAAGCTATAGTCACGTGTCTAAAAAGAGCACTCCATATTGGAACACAAACAGCAAGAATCACAGTACCATCCTTTCACATAAATTGTTCCAGGAAAGACTGTTATTCTCTCCAGTCTTGTCTCCAGATAATGATTATGATAGGCCTAACTATGATACCTTTCACTCACTGGCTCTTTCACCCATATTGGTTATCCATGTCTGCCAAAGACAGTCGTGGCAAGGACATTTTTGCGGGGTATTCTGCATTTCGAGGGGTCTCCATGTAGATGGTGGAGCTGGTGAGACTCTTACGGTTTTTCTTTGATGCCGAGCGCCGCTGCCAGCGGCACAGGAGGAGCTCCACCTGCTCTCTGAAGAAGCTGGTGGTCAGGGTGTAGAGGATGGGGTTAAGGGCGCTGTTGATAGGAAGAATGAAGATCACCACCCAGGAGTTTATTGTTCCTGCACAGATAAACATAGAGCAAATGTCAACAAAAAAGAATCGGCAAATTCTGTGACACACTTGGCCACAGGTAGCGGGGTCATTTTCAAGAAACAGTGCCATCTGTGCACAAAAGAAGAAAAAGTATAATCTACATTTTTTAAATTTAATTTGAAAAGGTTACTGCTTTTATTTAAATTGTATTTATTTTTATTATTTCTAAAAAATAAAATACCAGGACCGAAACCATGTCTTAAATATGTGCCTACAAAATAACATAAGTCCAATAATGCCTACAAAATACCAACAATTATTTGTCCTTACTAAATGTATCATTTAAAACTTTTATTGGAATATATAACTGAAATTAGCCTTATTATTAACATATTTCGCTTTCAAAATAAATTTTGCACGAACTGCCTTGCATTCAAAATGCTATGGGGCTGAAGATCCGCGCAAATATGTCCAGATAAATAATTCCAGCCTTAGCTAGCCATACATTATTTACTGTCAGTATTCATGAACAATATTTTCTGTAAAAACTTGACGTTTTTCACCATAACTGATAAGTCAAAATAAGTGTAAACTTAAAGAAATACTAATAGAATTGTCAGCAAAATGCCTGTTTTAACCATGTTGTTAAAAAAAAAACATGCCACCTTTAAATAAATCGGGGGATGAAGGAATTCAGGTGACATACCTGGAATCTCAACTTTTAGCAGAGAGAGAGTTTTGACCAAAAATATGGGTATCCAGCAGAGGGCGTCAGAGAACACAATAAAGAAAAAGCGATTGGCCACGGCCACATCTTTTTGTAGCCGACTGCGTACATCTGTGGTATTGATGCCGGTTTTATAAATGGAACAGAACATGCTGGAATAGGAAACGACAATCACCAAGAACGCCACCAGATTAAGACCTGTGAATACACAATACACAAATATTTCAGGATTTGCACATAAACACAGACATAGGAAAGTAATAAGCTTGGATGGTGTATACTACCAGTTTACTTAGTATACACTATCCAAAGGAGTGATCGGATATTGCAGTATATGTTATGTTATGTTATGTTATGTTATATTATGTTATGTTATGTTATGGGTCTAAAGTTTGGATTGAGAAAAGGTCTCTTATACTCACTTTAATTTTTTTAAAATTAAAAATACAGAAAGAACAGTAATATTGTGGAATGTTATTACAATTATTACAGTTTTCTATTTGAAAAAAAAATGTGATGGCAAAGCTTAATTACTCCAATCTTCAGTGTCGAATGAAAGAGCCAGTGTCTTTCAGTAATCATTCTAATATACTGACTTGGTACTCAATAATTATCAATTATTATTGGTGCTCAATTAATAATAATGGTTCTTATAATTAATGTTAAAAACAGTTAATATTTTTGTGGAAACTGTAATATATTTTTTCAGTATTCTTGATGAACAAAGAACAGCATTTCTTTTTAAAATCGTTTGTAACATTAAAAAATGTTTTTACTGTCACTTTTTAACAATTGAATGCATACTTGAGGAATAAAAGTATTAATTTCTTATAATAAAAAGAAAAAAAATCTTATTTGCCCCAGACTTTTGAATTATCACGGTTTCCACAAAATAAAAATAATTAAAAAAAAATAATAATAATAAATTAAGCAGCATGACTGTTTTCAACATTGATAATGTTTCTTGAGTGCCAAATCAGCATTTTAAAATGATTTCTGAAGAATCATGTGACACTAGAGATTGCGGTAATAGCAGCTGAAAATACATCTTGCCATCAAAGGAATTAATTACATTTTTAAACATTCAAATTGAAAACATTTCTTCTAAATTGTAATTGTAATATTTCACAATATTATTTTGATAAAACAACTGCAGGCTTGGTGAGCATAACACTTCTTTCAAAAACATTAAAAAGCTTAAATATTTAAAAATTTTGACTGGTAGTGTATATTATATTATATTAATAGAAGAATCAAAACTACTAAATACATGAAAACACTTCAATATATTAGTAAACATCAAATCAGAGAAAAGACTCGAACCAAGAAATATCCCTGTGGAGTATCCTTTGGCTGTTGGTTTCTCCAGCCTATCAGAGTGCAGTGGAAAACATACTCCATTTCGCCCATAATAGTTCCCAAACAGGTCTTCATTTAGCAAGGGAACAGCTGCTATGACAAATCCCAGAATCCAGATGAAGGCCAGAACCAACACCGTCTGCAGCTTCCCGGGCCGCAGATGGCTAAACGGGAAAACGATGACTAGGAATTTCTCTAGTGTCAAGTAGGTGAGGAGAAGAACAGATACTTCAGAGGAGAGCAGGGCGAGGAAGCCAATCGTTCGGCATTCCGCGCTATCCATCCAGATAAGAGCATTCCGGTTATATTCGCCGCGGAATTTCACATCAAATATCCCCAGGAAGAAAAGATAGACTCCCATCAGACAGTCAGCAACTGGAAAACATTAAAGCAAAAGAATCAAAATAATGACAACATTCCTCAAGCATATAATACAGTGCTTAGCATAAATGAAGAAAAAAAACTAGGCTTCTACAAATAAATATACCATGAAATCTTTTTAAATATGTGCCAGCCAGAGGAAGATGAGCACCAACTGAGACTTGGTTTGTTTCTCATCCAACTCAACCACGAAAGTTAATGTCTCTACTGAAATTTTTGGGTTTTGTTTTAATTTT
>NW_015670979.1:491015-501353 GCF_001515625.1 Sinocyclocheilus rhinocerous | reverse complement strand
GAACCCGCAACCTTTGGGTTACGAGTCCGACTCTCTAACCATTAGGCTACGACTTCCCCAAAGAAAGAAGAGAGAAGAGAGAAGACTTTTGTTTCAGTGGAGGATCGATTTATGACATTTTGATTGAAAATTACAAGGTAAAAAAAAAAAATAATAATAATAAATTAAGCAGCATGACTGTTTTCAACATTGATAATGTTTCTTGAGTGCCAAATCAGCATTTTAAAATGATTTCTGAAGAATCATGTGACACTAGAGATTGCGGTAATAGCAGCTGAAAATACATCTTGCCATCAAAGGAATTAATTACATTTTTAAACATTCAAATTGAAAACATTTCTTCTAAATTGTAATTGTAATATTTCACAATATTATTTTGATAAAACAACTGCAGGCTTGGTGAGCATAACACTTCTTTCAAAAACATTAAAAAGCTTAAATATTTAAAAATTTTGACTGGTAGTGTATATTATATTATATTAATAGAAGAATCAAAACTACTAAATACATGAAAACACTTCAATATATTAGTAAACATCAAATCAGAGAAAAGACTCGAACCAAGAAATATCCCTGTGGAGTATCCTTTGGCTGTTGGTTTCTCCAGCCTATCAGAGTGCAGTGGAAAACATACTCCATTTCGCCCATAATAGTTCCCAAACAGGTCTTCATTTAGCAAGGGAACAGCTGCTATGACAAATCCCAGAATCCAGATGAAGGCCAGAACCAACACCGTCTGCAGCTTCCCGGGCCGCAGATGGCTAAACGGGAAAACGATGACTAGGAATTTCTCTAGTGTCAAGGAGGTGAGGAGAAGAACAGATACTTCAGAGGAGAGCAGGGCGAGGAAGCCAATCGTTCGGCATTCCGCGCTATCCATCCAGATAAGAGCATTCCGGTTATATTCGCCGCGGAATTTCACATCAAATATCCCCAGGAAGAAAAGATAGACTCCCATCAGACAGTCAGCAACTGGAAAACATTAAAGCAAAAGAATCAAAATAATGACAACATTCCTCAAGCATATAATACAGTGCTTAGCATAAATGAAGAAAAAAAACTAGGCTTCTACAAATAAATATACCATGAAATCTTTTTAAATATGTGCCAGCCAGAGGAAGATGAGCACCAACTGAGACTTGGTTTGTTTCTCATCCAACTCAACCACGAAAGTTAATGTCTCTACTGAAATTTTTGGGTTTTGTTTTAATTTTTCTGGTTTATTTCTGGTATCATTATGTCACGACATGTTGGTTTTTGATATACACTCTAGTCACAGAATTGATTTAAAACAACGGTGACTAGCCCCTGCTGCAGCGATTACTGTAATGGATGTTAATCTTAACAGCACAAATTATCTTCCTCATTACTAATATAAAAACAAAGACATAGTGTGACCAGAAGTGGCATGAAGTAGCTTGCCAGTTTATTTTAGGCCTCTCTTTCCTGTGGAGGTGTGAAATATTTCACAGCTGCTCATTTGCTGGTTCTCCCACAAGTCAGACAATAAATTGAGGAAAACTGCAGCCGTCACAAAAGCTTATGAGAAAAGGGAATGTGTTTAATGTGAATAATGTATAAACGTATCCTTGTTCCTTATAATTTGAAGGAATACATCATGAATCAGAGCCAGGCAATGGTACCGCCATCTGTGGTAATAGGCGATTTTTTTAATCTGACAGCATGGCAAAGGTGAGTAGAGGGACACTATTAAAGCCAGCGAACAGGTGAGGATAAAGGCCAAGCTCCTGTTCCCGCACTGATGTAGCTGAGATTAACCAAACCAGCACAGACAGAGACCGTGAACTGAATTGTCTGCACTCCTGCAATTTAATTATATATACACATATACTGATTTATTATATATTTATATTATACTTTATAATAAATCAATATATTATTAATATATAAAAACGATATATTACAATATAATACATAACATACATAACATTTATACAGAAATTACAGTTAAATTACATTACTTTCATATAATTAAATTAGATCTATGTAAATAAAACTTTCAATTATTTCTATAATAATACCTATATAATAAATTGAAACCATCTTTTGCTAAAATTAAGTCAGCAATTTGATGTTTTAATGCTTGATTTAAAAAAGTAAAATGATTAATTATTAGCATTATACACACACACACATACACACATATAATTTATCTTTTTTTTAGCAAAAGATGGTTTGTCTAAAGAAGAGACAAGCTTGAAATCACAATCGCAAATACATTCTGTAAAATAATGTTGCCTTTCCCTATCAGATTTTTGGTGGTAAAACTGCAGTACTGAAAAAAATAACCCATCAAGCGGCTATCCGTGTTCTCGTCCTGATGTCTGGCAAAACTACACCTGTCAAAGATTTACTTAAGTATTAGTAGATGTGTTTATTTTTCGGTACATCAAGAAGTGATCGGACTGTGGAAGTCTGTAACTTTACCCTTTAAATAAGTTCAAAATTGCACATAACATTCAAACAAGCAAGCTTATGAAGACAAATGAACGGTCACTTTCTAAATAAGATTATAGATTAATGCAAAAAATACTCAGGAACGAACAATCAAACACACACACAGACACAAAAGCAAACCAAATCATAACAGGTTTCACTGTCAGCTTCCATTATTCAGATCAATTCCCCCTACCTATTGTTACCCATGGGTTTTTACACTAATATCCCCCTTCATGAAGGCTGCATAACTGGGCATAGTTTCTTTCCAAGAAAATCCTCCCTCACTCTCTCTCTCTCGTTCTCATAAAATGTCTAGCCAAACGTTTCTGTGGACTTTTATGAGACTGTTACAGACAGATGATAGTGTGAGTGTGTGTATTTTGTAACGGATAATAATAATAATAATAACAACAACAACAACTAATATAGCTACATAATATAATGTATATATTAGACAGCTAAATATAGTTATAACTAAATAATATTTTATTAATTTTTATTTTTATTATTAATATAATAAGAATAACAATTACAATAGGGTTTTAGCACTACACGCTTGAACCCCTAATAATAATTGTAATTTGTAATAAACATATGAAGTGTTCTGTATAACGACCAGACTAGTCAACAACGAAGTCAATCGTTTATTATTATTAATACAATTCAATTTTATTTGCACAGGGCTTTTCACAATACATTTTGTTTTAGAGTAGCTTCACAAAAAGTGTATGTTTTCAATGGTACAATCAGGAAGTAATCAATTTGTCAATGTAATATCTGTATGGCAGTAGCATATACCTATGAGATAAGGTTATATGGCTAGTTAGCATCATGTATTTAGTTAAGTACACATAATATGTTAGACGATGATTACAGATTGTGGTCATAATGATACAATATAAGAATAGTATTTGGCAGTTTTGTATGTCAGTCCAGGGTTGGCATCATCTGAAGTCGCTGTATTATTATTTTTTTTTTTATTATTAAAACCATTTTTGCACAATGTATTTATTAATCAAATATTAATAATAGTTTCAGCTGTACTCACAACACAAGACTTTGATGCAGGCTGCATGCAGGTTGTTCTCTGCTCTAATGAAGGAGCGCATTCCGATAACAAAGAGATTCCCAAAGCAGGTGATGAAGGCCATAACCCAGACGGACACCCGCAGAACCATGCTGGCTAGCAGGTCTTCCACTGATGAAATGCCATCCGTATTAGGTTTACATTTCCGAACATGTGGGGCATAGGAACAGTACTGAAAATCCTTAAAATATCTAGAAAAGACAGATATGCACACATAACAGATTACAAGCTGAGCATCCTGCTTATGCAGATTAATACACAGACCACACAATGAGAGGTACGTACATGTGGGACAGGTTTCCCATCGGAAGAAACATCTTGGTGGTTATATCAGGAATTTCAATGCCCTCCAGACTTCTGTTAAATACAAATGGATGTTGTATTTCATGTGACACCTACTAATAGGGTTTTAAAAGGCATTCTTTTGAAAGGCAGAACATGCGGTGTTGATACTTACAGAGACTCAAGTTGGACCAGGTGATCGAAGTGACTGGCATGAATATGGAGTGAAGGATTATGGGATATATTCCTGCAAATATTAAATGGAGTATGTCAGCAAACAATGGTAATTCTGATTATTTACTGATCACATTCCAAGTCTGTTTTTCTTTAAACAGATTTTTTTAAAGAACCACTTTGTAGCTCTTGCTATCCATTGACAGTTGATGGTTACCAGGAGCTGTCAAGTTCCAAAAAGGACATGAAACACTCAAAAAGTTATCATATGGCTTCGACAGCTCTAAATACAGCTAGACTACTTTTATTGCTTTTTTTTTAGTCATTTGTCATTTTTGGGGGGTTGACAGCTTCCAAATGAAGAGTTGTTTGTTCCATGGAAGAACTAACAGCACAAAGGCTTGGAAGGACATGAGGGTGAGTGAGACAGAATTTTTTCCATCTTGGGTGAAATATCCCTTAAAATAATATTATTTCATAGTATTGTGGTGTTGTTTATTGCATTGTATGCATTGATCAATTCAACACTTTTGAACTACGTGACTGATATGTGCATGACTCACAGTTTTTGCAGATATTGTAAACTCCTGAAAGTGTTTTTAGGAAGATTGGAAATTCTGTTGCAAGACAAATCTCTAAAAAAAAACGAAGGAGAAACAAATACATCTGTTAAATAAGCATAATCCATGTGCATATAAAGCCATCTCAATTATGTATGTGCAGAAAGTTTAAGCAAAGTTATTACTCTCAAATCACAAGATTTCACATCCTTTCCAGATTATGTGCTGCGGTACTCACAGTTCAACCAAAGATCCAAGAGAATGAAACGTGTTTTCTAGAAGGATCTTGATTTTATTGTCATGCAGTGATCTGGACATAAAAATTGAGAGAACAAACTTAATGTTACTTTCCAATGAGACTAAACCACCACATTTTCACTTGTGTGGAAGCCTCAAAGAACAGCCACTGGGCTGTGAAACAGCCAGACGATAACGAAATCGTACTGCTTTCTGCTGCATTTTCCAGCTTATTCTTCCAGCAAGGGCAAGCTGACCTTATTTGCAGGGATACCTATCTCTCTCTGAAAGTCTCATTTAAGATATGTCTGACATTTCCCCACATCCATTACAAAAGAGAATTGCACATATTAATAATACACTATGAGAGTATTAACACTGATAAAATATTTGTTATTTAAGCATCAACATTCACAAACCACTGTTATTTTTAATAGCAAGCATGAGCTTCTGTGTGCATGGTTTGGAATGGCAGAATTCGAGCAAAGAGCGCTCCCTTTATAATCACTAAAAAGCTGACATCTCAGTTCATCGCGATCTCACAAAGCTGTAACACTATGAATATATGCACAATGAATCTTTCATAATGTCTACACTTTGTGTGTTATAATGAGGGGATTCGTGAGCATGCCAATTTCAGCACTGCGCAAGAACTCCATTTGAGCGTTGAGTGTATTCTAACTTAAGCGCCTCTGATTGGCCATTGCGATCCAGAAATCAATAGATATGTCTGTGATTTGTTACATTGCTCAATGCTGCAAACACGTGTTATAAATACTCTGCCTATGCTTGCGCCTGTTAATCATTTAAATTTTATATTAGTTGTTCTTGTTGCTTTTGTGCAATAGATGAAAAACAATTTATTTGTTTTTAGATATTTTATGTTTAGATATTTCTATTTTGCGGGAGTCCCGCGAATAATTTTATTCTTCACAAAAATGCTCAATCTTGACCCAGTCCAAAAACACAAACGTCAACACAAACGTCAAGCTTGCTCTCGATCTGTGGTAGAATTGAGAAGATGTGAGTTTGCTCTGATATACAGCAAAATGCCAGTCATTTACATGGTTAAAAACAATTAAAACGTTTTTTTTTTTTTTTTATCAAATAATTGTGTTTTTATTTAACATTTTTAGTTACGTTGTTAATCTGACAATGTAATTTTAATAAAAATTGTGTAATAAAATAAAATGGTATGTAATATTAAAAAAGTGCAAAATAGAAAAATTTTTACTAGTGGTCTCAGACTTTTATACCCAACAGTATATGACATATAATTATTTGAAAAACCTAACATCAAAAGACTTTGTGATATACACAACCAGAATGGTGTCATGTCCTATATTTTAAAGTTACAGTAAAATTAAGAAAATTTCAACACATGCTTGACTTCATTTTCCACAAGGGCTTCAAACTTTGTTCACTTGTAAGAAACACGTGCAGACAGACACTCACATCCTGATGACTAGCCAAGAACAAGCATTTCCTTTTAGAGATAAACTGAGGATTAAAAAAAAACAAACATGTCTGAGATAAACTAAAACCAACATCTGTACCACATTCAATTAAACTGACCATTAAATCAAACTCGCTTCCACGTTGCCATTAATTGTGATGCTGGCATCAACATGTGCAGCCATCATATAAAAAAACACAATGAAACCAACTAATCAGATTTTACAGTGGATTGTGGCTGAGGGTAAATGCACGTAAAAACACTTACAGCACTGTGAGCTTGGTGCATGTCTTCAGAGTGGAATAATTCAGCAACCCAACGTGGTTCTCAGCGAAGTCCCTGTGAAGAAAGACAAGCCAAGGAAAAGCAAAGAAAGAAAAAGAGCTGTATATTTAAAAAAACAATTATAAATCCTGACTTAGAGGACATGAGGAAGACAACATTTGCACTGATGACTGGGAAAACTCATCCCATTGCTCCTCCTGCAACAACAACAAAAAATCTAATCAAGAGCCATAGGTGCTTGACATGAATAATCAGAGTGCCTCATGAAGCCCCATGCTGAAATTTTTCATTCAGCAAGCACTTCGTCGAGAGGATGTGCCTGACTTTGATAGTACCTCTGATAGTCTTTCTCTCCAAAGTGTCAGGCTGGACTAGCAGATGGCAAATTGTCATTCAGCGGCGAGAGTATCGCAGCACGAGTGAGCTGCTCGCATATGTAACGTCAAAAATCGCAGTGATCCTGCTGATGCCCACTGTCAGTCTCTGTCTGCTCTGACTATAATTACCAGAGTGCATTGTTCACAGAAAAGCTGAAAATGAGTCCTAAGTGCTCATCATGAAGGGAGAGACGCTTGAAAACAAACACACATCTGGCAAAGATATGGACGCTTTGAGAGGAGTTTTCATTGTTAACTCAAAATGTGTGACACAGTCAATGGAGTTGTAGTCAGACCTTTGAATAAACAGTTCAAGCAGCTTAATCTGGCCTATAAACGCCCACTTAGACAGAAAGAGAGTATCTGACTGATATGCTACGAAAGAAATCTTCATTAACTGTAAACCGTTCTACACGCCGCGGGAGTTTCACTCATTCATTCTCGTGGCTAAAAGGACCTACGCTAAAAAGTTGGAAGATCAGTTCCCTTCCAATGACTCAGCTTCAGTGTGGAAAGGTCTGAAAGCCATCACAAACTACAAGACACCATCCCCCAACACTGAGGCGAATCAACAACTTGCTGAAGACCTGAATGAATTTTATTGTAGATTCAAAACCCCCCACACCCGTTCTGACCATCTCTCTACACAATAGTTAACACCTCCTGCAACCCCCCCCCTCCTGCACTTCAGATCAGTGAAGATGATGTGCCTGCCCACCCTTCAAGAACTGTATACATCCAGAGTGAGGAAAAGGGCTCAGAAAATCACTCTGGATCCCTCACATCCAAGTTATCCCCTTTTTTAACTTTTACCATCTGGCCGGCACTTCAGATCCGCAAATACCAGGACAGCCAGGCACAAGAACAGTTTCTTCCCCCAGGCAATCTACCTCATGAACAGTTAAATGTTCCCCACATTATGCAATAAAAATGTGCAATAACCTTATATTTATTTGTTACCACCTCCATCCTAGTACATCCCTGCATCTCATTCTATTCTATTCCATTCTATCATCTATAGCACAACTGTACATACAATTTATTTATTTTTCGATTTATTTTTCAATATTTGTCTATTTATATTTACATATGTGTTTTTTTTTTTTATTCTCATCTTATTTTTTATTATCTGTGTTGTTGTTGTTGTCTCTGTGTACTGGAAGCTTATGTCACTAAAACAAATTCCTTGTATGCGCAAGCATACTTGGCAATAAAGCTCTTTCTGATTCTGATTCTGAAATCACAGTTTGTTTTGTTCTCACTAACCTGAAAAACTGGCAGATCTAGAGATTATTTCATCCACAAAAGCACTCGTTGGATCAACCGGTACCTCGTAAACATGACTTTGTTTCCAAGTAGACTGATAATAAACCCGGTGTGCCCTTACTCCAGGAAGGTGCTTAAAATCCGCCAATCTGATTAAAGCTTGCCAGATAGAGAAAATGCTTTCCAGTTTTGTGTGCAATACCCATCAGATGGTCAGTAAATTGGCCTGTGGGTCGGTCTGTGGGTGTCCTGTCTAGGAATAATCAGGTTTTAAGGTAATTGTTGACCATAAAATTTGAACAAAAACATCTTTAAAGTTTTTAAGTGAGTGTGGTCTTCTAGGCATAGGTTTATCTGAGCAAAGCAACTGCTGACAACAGCGTAAGCTATATTAAGTGGTTTTACTTGGACAGCTGTGGAATTTCACTGAGAGGTGATATGATTCATACCGAGTGAGATTTGCTAAATTCAAACCTACCTCATAGCAAAACGCTATGATGCGGTATCATTTGTTCAGTTCAGAGACCATCGGCTAAGTGTTACAGACTCTTTCTGTTCGTTAACCTTAGAATAACCTATTCAAATAAACCAAAGAGCCAGATGACTAATATACTAATAGACATGCAGGTATAAACACACACATACAGAGATATACACGCTTACAGCTAAAAGTAACAAAAAAAAAACCTTCCCAGAGTATCAAAACTTTCCAGAGAAATCAGCTTGATATGTTGGGGCCACTCAGATCAAAAATAAATGCTGTATTTCTTACTGTCTCTAAACAAGATGCACATGTACATGTGCACAGAAATAAATGGTCAAGCTAAGAAGGCTTTAACATTATTACAGTATCATACATAGGGATGGGTATCGTTAAGGTTTTAACGGTATTACTACTCTTACCGATACTGCTTATCGATTCGGAACTTTAACGGTATTCTTATTTGCAAGATAATGTATATATAGCAATAATGTATGTATGTGTGTTTTATTAATTTCTCCAGTACCGATAGCAGAACCGTTAACGTCAGAGCTTATCGATACTCCGGTCTTTCATAATTTAGCCCCGGGACCGATTAAATACTGGGTTTCGGTACCCATCCCTAATCATACACAAACATTGGTAGTTTAACTAGTTGTGTCAGGAAAATTCAGTGAATTAGAATGATGTACAGCCAGGAGGATTTCTGTGAGTCGCATGATGCCTTAAACAATTATAAACACAGGAGGACTCTTTTTATTTCCTCTAATGAGCCTTTAACATGTTGCATGTGTGCCAGCAAATAAATTCACCCTATAATGCATGGTGTCCACCACAGTGGATGGTTCTAAAAGACATTTTAACCAATCTAACCGTGATGTTATATCCAAACCATCTTTGAGCCTTACTCATAATTCTACGTAATTTTTTATATATTAGTGTGTATCTCAAATAACATATAAATCCTCAAAATACATACAATACATATTTTTTTACTTAATTTTTTCCCATATTTTTTAAAAAATAAAATAAAATAAAATGCTGTGTGTATATATATATATATACTGTTGTGCATTATAAAAGGTCCGGATGATCCTCTACTTTGTAAGAGTTGAAAAAAGGGCCAGTAACAGGAAATACTCACAACCACCTGAGCAAGGGCATGTGCTGACAGAGACTCGAGTCAGGGAGCCACAACAGGGACGTGTTAACCATGGATCTGAAAATGAATAAAGATTTAAATTAACCACCTAAAATGGCAATACAGCCTCGATGTGCTGACTGTCACTGCAAGAGCCTTGAAGGTTTTTACTGTAGAAATTCAGCAAACCCCCTGAAGCACTTTTAGATATGACTGAATCAGATTCAGAGGAAAAACAATCAAGGCTTTCTGCCAGACTAGCTGTGTGCTATTAGGTGTCCTCTGTTTCACAAACATAATTATCTGGAAATTGTGTTTTAAATTAGTTCTTGTAAAGTGAATCCTTAATTATTATCAACTAACTAATGAACTGATATATTAATTTAAAAACAGCTCCTCTGAAAGGTCATTGTAACGAATCAGTCCACTGAAGGCGAGCGTAGTGAAGAACCCAAGTGCAGTTTATTTACAGTGTGATCCAAACATCCAAACAATAATCAGAGACTTGACTTGACATGAACAGACTTGACAA
>NW_015670979.1:489547-490983 GCF_001515625.1 Sinocyclocheilus rhinocerous | reverse complement strand
AGGGTCACATGACATGAACAAACCAATGGGAAACAAGACACATGACTAGGACAACCAATCAGAACATGACACATAAACAAGGCAGAGAGACATGAGGCAAGGGAAGAATGACACAAACAGGGACCAAACTACAAAATAAAAGACATGAAAACATGAACAAGAAACACAACCCAAAACACCACATTACAGTCATTAATTTAGTCAAAAACACCAGGAAATTAGACATTATCCTTAGACGCAAACAATACATAATTTAGCTTATTATGCAAATTTAAAAACAATTTTATCTGTTCTCATAAATGAAAGATTAATAGAGTGCTTATTATTTAGTGGACACTTGTACAGCTAATTTACAAGGTTGTATTTATTTCATAATAAATCACAGATTATTTTTTGTTCAGTTCCCATATTTACTTTTGTGTGTTTCACAATGCTGTCTATTTAGCAGTTCAGTCCAGTACAGAGTCACACCAATATGGATGCATCATTGGGCTCAAAGAATAATTTTCTGTAAATACAGACTCCCGCAAGCTAAGCTTTTGCATGCAATGGCTAAATTGCAAACAGAACCAGGCTTCTGGAAACTGTTCAGAAGACATACTACTGTTATTTCAGCAATTACGGGTATCACAAAGCGAAGTGAACAAGAGAAAACATTCCAGGCAAGCGTATAATCACTTCTGGAATGACTTTAGATACTTACCTTCACTCATGAAAAGTAATCTCATGAGGGACTGTTCTGTGCAGTGATGCTTAATAACTCTTAGGTTTTTTCTGTTATTAGTTGGCCGACCCTAAGAGAACCCTGATTTTTATTAAGGTGGAGGAACGTAAATGAAACATTCATTAAACATGATTCAGTGATTCAATTATACTTAGCAAGCCGAAAGTGGCAAATAATATGAAATTGTGCCATATGTTCATTCATAAAGCTGTGATGGACAAGCAAAAAATGATAATTATGATTATAATCAGGGGCGGATTTAGTGATTTGGGGGCCCCAGGCAAAATATATGAATGGAGCCCTATGTATTTAGCCTTGAGGTTCCTTTTTTTGTTGTCATGCTTGCTGCTGCATAATGGTGCCCCACAGTTGTGTCCATGTTATAATGGCTTTCTTTCATGTTGTAGACCACGAAATAACAATTGATTTACAGTTTTCACAAAAACAAAATAAATTATAAAATGATAAACTTCACAATTGAGCCTTTAAACTATTTTTTTAAGAAAAGAGATGAGTCGGAAGTATAAATTATGATATTAATTTAAAACGGGGTTATGTGGGTGGATTTTCGCATTGGTCTGAACAAAAACTGCAGACGTGATTATTACCAGCAGGAAGCGCTTTTGGAACATCAGAAATACAGCGGTTTCCTCTGTAACTACAGTAAACAAAGCAGCGCTGTGCTCATAAATGCTACTTTATCAGATAAAAT
>NW_015670979.1:472070-489149 GCF_001515625.1 Sinocyclocheilus rhinocerous | reverse complement strand
AAAACAATAAACATATAATACGCTCTGTTGCTCAATATTTAATTACAGCTTCAGATGCATGATATTTTCATTTGCTACAAGCAGGATACACGAGAAGTGTGTTCAACTCGGACTCGCAGATGGTTGTCATGGTGATAAACACCATAAAAAGCAGCTGTTCGCTTGTCCGTGCTTAATGTGCATCTCGTTGATGAAAAGCATTTTAGGGGGCCCTTGGCTTTTGGGGGCCCAAGGCGGTTGCCTACCTTTGCCTGATGGGTAAGTCCGCCTCTGATTATAATTGACTAAGAATGCACAATTTATTTGCACACAGTGTCTGAGTTTGTAAAGATTCTGGTTCACTAAATGAATTATGCAAATCATGTAACAGCGCAAACATGGGCCACAAAGTCAGTTTTCAGATTTACTTGAAATAATCTTAATATTTCAGTTACCACCCAACGAAAAACACACGATCAGCCTGAAAACCAGCAGGTCGTTCTATGATCTAAGTGCCTTTTACAGTTTGAGAAACTAAAAATAAATAATTAAAATAAAAATATAATAATAAAAAAATAAAATAAAATAAATAAGCGAATAGATATAATAAACTTAGAATTCATTTTATTTGCTAATGCTAATATTTCTACTAAATCTACTGAAAATGGTTACGAAACATAAGATAAAATGAGGGATATTTTAGAGTAGTTCATTACTTTAAAAGGAAAAAAATATGATTGTAAGAGGGTTGATGCACAACCTAGAGAATATTATGTCAATTTATCACGATATTATGTTATTAAAATCTTTTTTTTTAAATGAAATAAGTAAGGAATAAAATACAAAAATCCATCTATATTCTATGAACAATATTAATTTTATGTTCATCAAAATGTTTGTAAAATGTAAAAAAAATCTTGATGAAAAAACATAAACATAAAAATACAATAAAGTCACTGGATTTTAGTTGTTGTCTTTAGAAAAAAGACTATAGCCCCATAGAAAACAGGTTCTGACAGAGTCTAAAAAGGACAAAATAAAATATTTCATAATATAAGAAGACAGTAATCAGAAGAGAACATTGATAAGAAAATAATAGAAGGAAGAGGAAAAGAGAAAAAGAATAAAATATAAATGAAAATGAGTGAGAAGAGAGAAAAAAATGAACAAAAAACAGTTATGCAAATAAATATCGCTTTTGTACTCTAGTAATTTCTGGCTCAGCAGTGAAAATAGAAGCCAGAGGACATTTCCAGGGATATTAAAGACATTCTGATGAGGGACTATGATAATGCATTTCTTACTACTTGTACAAATGGCTGCACAATGGCCTTCAGGCAACCCACATTTTGAAATCTATAAGTGTAAAATGTCTGTTAGCTTTCTTGTGGGTACAGACAGTTCTGTGTTACGGTGAAAAGATCAAAAAGTTGTCTCAGAGATGGTTTGCTGAGTCTTGTTGCAGAAACAAAATTAGCTGAGTTTCAGGGTTAGTGAACCCTAGATTACTTTTGTTGTTACTTGAACGATGAGATGCCTTTCTGTTGACATTCTCTTGATGATACTTGCAGGGCCGGAGTGGGACTCATTTTCAGTCCTGGAGTTTCATGCCTTAGACCGGCCCACTTTGTTTTTTTTTTATGTATTTTTTTTTTTGTACTGGCTTTTTCCCTTTTCAGTGCCGCCTTTGCACTTTCTATTATCCTTTTTTATCTATTATTTTTTGCTCGCATATCTCCAACAACTAAGGTCAAAAGATAATTACATCATCATTAGGGTTGCCAATTAATTTCAGAAATAGAAAATAAGGGACAATTGTGATTCTTTATCTTTTATTCTTTAGGAAAATAGCGTTTATTCTTGTATTCTTGTAGAAAATAAGTGTTTATTCTTTAAGAAAATAAGGGACAGAATAAGGGACGCTCCAAATATTTGTACTATACCATAATGCTATGTGTGCCTGCAGTTAAAAAGTTCTCAGAAATATTGCTTAACCTATTTATGTACAATTATTCTAAAAAGAATTTGAATGTCATACAAAAAACGTCATCGGCCTGAGTAAATTGTACAATTATAGAATTGTGACTTCACAAGTGTAGTAATTTAGGAGGTGAAAATACTGTGATATTACAAATGGCATGACATTTGAAAGCATAACAACTGAAAGTCTATGAAACGTCAGTTAATAAAGCATTAAACAATGCCACTTAAAGTTTTGAACTCAAATAATATTGCAACCATATAGCCTTTGAATGAATGAAAATGCATATTTTTCAATTAAAGGAAACTTAACAGAGTGTAGGCTTAAATAATAAGGTCCAAGTTTAAGAATACGCTAAAAGTTTTTTTCTCTCTCTCTATTTAACAGCATTAACTTACAATGAAATACGTATTCCCTCAGGTAGATTGAATGTTTTCCTGCCTTGCTGGATGTTGGGCTCATGATCAATAAGCTGTTTGCATTCACCCAAACTGATCAAAAATCAAAATCAAAAAGCAGACGGTGAAGGGAATTGCCATTAGAACGAGTCCCGCTCGCTGTGACGCGGGAGCAGCAGAGGATTCCGCTTGGTCTTAAAGCCTTCTCTTAAACGGCTACTTCACAAATAAAACAATGATTTGCGCAAAAAGAATGATTAATTATCAATTGAGAATTTGTTATTGATATGGTCTAGTGAAAATAGTAATATGGGCTGCTTAAAATAATAAATAAAAACAGTGGTGCTGCTGTGAATGCAGGCAGTCTAGGGACAGGATCCATATTTCAGCCCAGTGGAATGACAACACCGGCCCTCGCAGCCAAAAAAGCAGACCGGCCCACCGGGAATCTTCCCGGTGCTCCCGATTAGCCAATCCGGGCCTGGATACTTGTAACCAACAAGTGAACGCAAAAGTACTGCTAAACTCAGATATGTCTTCAACAGCTCAAATCATTGTGGGAATTGTGCCATTGCCTTGATTTAGTGCATAGTAACAGGAAAACACAGGGGAAAAGTAGTCAAATTAACTTTAAACTCATGAAACAACATCCTAGAAATAGTTTTCAATTTCTTGTCAGACAATTGGATCAGAAACAGGGACAAGCTTGATTAAATATACAATAAAACAAAGCTTGGCATTTTCATCAAAGAGATAACTGTAAGGACAACTTATTAAACAAAATGCCACAGTGAAGAATCACCATGAAATGTTTTAAAACACCAAGATACTTACAGAAATGTCAGTGACCTCAGACCGATGAACGTATCCCGGGTAATGGTTTTAAGTGGGTTGTGGTCTAACACTCTGAGGGGAAAAAAAATTATACAATAACTGAAATGTCTTTTATAAAATGTTAATGTTAATGTTAAATGTTAATGTTAAATGTTTTTTTTTTTTGCACAAAAACAAGAAATATCTTGTTAGCAAATCTTCTGTCAGTGACTGTGCTTGTTCAAGTACTACATAAATCTGCCCAACCTGCGTCTGGGTTTGGCAACCGAAAAGCCACCCAAGTAATTCTCAGCTTCTTTCTGCAAAACCACATTCTATTTTCAGCACTTTCCAGAGCCAAATTCTACTAACTCAGAGCTATTCCACAGACCACATCTTTTCTGTGTGATTATGCAGAACTTAATTAAGCATCTATTTAACAAAGGAGACAACAAACAAACAAATATTACTAAATATGAGATGAGATATTGTGTAACGCCAAACTATAGGATGAAGTTCAAGAAAAAACTAAAAAATTCATTAGTAAACAAAACATAAACACTTGAAACATAAAAAATAAACAGAAAATATTAAAATATAAAAAAATATATAAAAATGACAAAGATACACTAAATATGTATGTTACTGTATTGTTGTAGTCATTACTTTTTATATGTAATAAATGTAAAAAAAATGTTAAAAACTTCATGACACTAGTATAAAACAACAAATAGTGGCCAATTGATGGTTTCCAGTTTGACCACGGTCTCAACTCTTTGATTGATATTTGATGCAAAAGCGCAAGAAGAAGCCATTTTCCCCTTTTCTAATTCATTAAAGTGTTGCAATGCATACTCACAGCCAGTCTAACTTGTGTAGATCTCGGAATACACCAGGTCCTAAATATGTTATGTGGTTTTGGCTGAGAAACCTGCACAAAAGACAACGTTTAATTATAAACACAGACTTGAAATTGAAAGAAAAAAAAAAAAAGTTCAAAAACCCCTGTCAAGGTTAAGCATTAAATTGTCCAAAGTATTGATTTACAGACACAAAAATAATAAATTGCCCTATTAGGAATCCAAATGAATACGAGCATAGCAACTCATTTCTGACTCATACACTGTGCTTCTTCTGAGATGCTTTTGAATGAACTAAAAACTGATTGGAATAGAAAGGAAAAGGTAAGTTTGTAATTCCTACAAAACTGTGTAAGAAGTCATTAATCATCTAGAGCTGACTTTCCTAATCATCTTCTCAGGATAAAGCTTGTCCTTCCTCACTTCTGGGACAATTGACTAAACAATAGTCTGTGCCTACTCTGCCCCATGAGCAGAACGATCTACAGCCCAAAGATGCCATTGTGCTCCACACCTAAAGCAATAGCAGAAGAAGCATTGAACACATGCCACAATCTTGGGCGGCACATTGTTCAATATTCAATCTGGGACTTTCATTTCTCATCTCCAGTTCGGCTGGAGACGTCTGAACACCTCTCTCACTGGCTTCTCATGAAGTTCAAGAAATGGCATTGACTATCAGTAACACCAGAACAGAAAGAATATTTTGAGTCTTTTTAAAAAGGTGATCTGAAGTGAAAGATAAGAAAAAAGAACTCACAGTTTTTCTAGACTGAATAGTCCGCCGAAGGCACAGCTTGAGACCATCTGAATTATGTTGTTCTGAAGAAACCTGTTCAAAAAGAAAGTCGAAACAAATAAGTGCTGATAATATTAATGGATTCTATTAATCTGTTGTGGTTTGGATGCTCTTTTGGACATCTGACACCAGAAATGGCTAGATATTCAGCTTTAAAACCTAAAAAGTTGCTTTGTGAAAATTTTAGCCAAAGCCAGCTGCTAAATAACCATTCAGAAACACATTCAAACCCAAAACTTTGTGTTTGCAAACTCATCATAACACTGTACACTTCTCATGCTGTTCACTGTAACGTCCCAACATTTTTTTTTTTTACTTTAACAAATACATTTTATGTTAATTAATACCTCATTCTTATTAGCCTCATTTACAATGTTGTGACAGTGGGTGGACCTAGTCTATTATTTAGTCTCACACAGACAACGTTTTCCTTTCATCAGGCTCTTAATGACTGAAATACAGTCATCTTTTAGATTTTTGAAGGCAAATAAGGCCATAAAACATTAGAACATTGAGTAATGTTACTAATAATAATCGCGCACATGTGCGAAACACAGCAAGTAATGTTTACTTGTACATCTGCCTAATTACTTTCAGGGAGGGACCATACTGTGAGAGAAAAAAGGAAAAGAAAAGAGACACGAACAAGCACTGAGATCATATCCACATGTTATGTTGTTCATTTACTTCATTAGTACAAAACTACATGAGGTGATCGGAATGATCTTGTATATAAAATGTTAATCTCTCAGAGGAGGATACCCCCAGACATCCTACAAGCCCCTGTTGTTTTGGTCTTCACCCCAGATATCAAATCCTGAAAAATGCCCCCGGCATGCTCCTGTTCTCTGTATTATATTAGCTGTATTATATTATATTAGTTTTTAATTCATTTTTGTTGGATCCATGAGCCAGAAACTACTGAAAATGCAATACTACTTTTTTAAAGGGGACCTATAATGCAAAATTTTACATAGTATTTGAACATAACTATGCCACCCTATAATGGTAAAAATCCCTTCATTAGTACAAAACTACATGAGGTGATCGGAATGATCTTGTATATAAAATGTTAATCTCTCAGAGGAGGATACCCCCAGACATCCTACAAGCCCCTGTTGTTTTGGTCTTCACCCCAGATATCAAATCCTGAAAAATGCCCCCGGCATGCTCCTGTTCTCTGTATTATATTAGCTGTATTATATTATATTAGTTTTTAATTCATTTTTGTTGGATCCATGAGCCAGAAACTACTGAAAATGCAATACTACTTTTTTAAAGGGGACCTATAATGCAAAATTTTACATAGTATTTGAACATAACTATGCCACCCTATAATGGTAAAAATCCACCCTCCCCATTTTTTATATTCTCCATAAATCATAAACTGCCATTCTGGAATGCTGTCTCATAGGGTTAAGCCCCACCTGTGACTGGTGTCGGACTAAAAGTGTTGGCAACTTCGCAGTTTTGTTGCTAGATTTAGCACCTTTTCAGACTACCTTAGCAACGTTTTTTTCCCCAAAAAGTAACTAGCAACAAACAACAAATTCAGCTATTTTTAACATTTATTTGCGTTTTGCCTCTAAATCACATAAAAAGAGGAAACCATTGATCAGCTAGTTGGCCAAGCAGCAAGTCAGCCTAGCATGTCAGCATGTTGCCTAGTTGCCATTGTTCAATAATAATAGTTCATTTATGATACACCTTGATATTAGCTTGTACCTATAATTGTTGATCATTTAGGTACACTGTAAGAAAAAAATATGTAGAAAAATGGAAAAGGTAGTGGTAATTTTCTGCCAAGACATTATCCGTTAACTTTACAGATATTTCCTATAACCCTAAAATGGCTTTGGATTCAAAGGATAAGAGTACAGTTCACAACGAAGACTTAGGGCAGTCAGTAAATTATTTAATACATAATCTTGAAATTGAATGCCATTCCAGTTGCTGCCAGAGATTCACTTGTACAATAAAGATGTGCTTTAGTTTCTCAATAGTGTCCTGTCCCAATAAAGGCAAAAACTTCAAAAATAAATCATCATCATCATCATCATAAAAAAAAAACTAAAAAAGAAAAAACTCTCAAAATGCAGTGACAGCAAACATTGGCATAAAATTCTCATGACATCTGGATGAATGCAAATGAATTTATGCCAGTCTTGATTGCACTGATTTGTTCACTGGAGAGGACTGAACTGCCTTTTTATTTCATACAGGATGTATTGTTCATTAAATGCATATAAATCGGTTTAAATGGGCAGTAAATCCTTCAAGATTCTGAAGAGAAGTCAGTAAATGGCCTCTGTTCCAAACCTTTTTACTTTAATTTGAAAGAAGGATGATAATTTCATCGGACACTTTTTCTTGGGTGCAGAAGAGCTTAAAATGAATGTGCAATTCAAGTAAAATGAGATGAAAAGCATGCTCTCGATTCAGAATTTCCTCCAGTCTGTGAGGGACACAGTGACCCAGTGAGAAAAGCAGAGCTCTGAAGCTCTTACCAGCAACATTATCAGCATTCACCACTCTCTCCCAACGAGGTGAAAGGGAATTTAGCGATTCACTGAAGCATTCATGGGCATGCTAGGAAGAACTGGGCTCATAACTGAGAAAGAATGAGCTTTCTCTGAGCTCATGATGTTAAAATTAAATTATTTGGACACTTTAGAGTTTTCAATGGTTAGTAGAACATTATGAACTACACCTGGGGACAGCTGCGAGAACCTGAAAACCTGACGTTTTATATCCACTAAAAATTACCCTGAGATCAGTTTAATGAAATAACATTCACACATATTAAAGGAATAGTTCACCCCAAAATGAAAATTTGCTCACCTTCAGGCCATCCAATATGTTGATGAGTTTGTTTCTTCATTGGAACAGATTTGGAGAAATTTAACATTACATCACTTGCTCATCAATGGATGACGTCAAAATGAAAAACTGAAAAAATCTAAATAATCCAGTCCATTTTTGTAAGTTTGTAAGCATCACATGTACCATTAAGATGTTTTAACTTTAAACAATTATTTCAGGCCAAAATATGAGTCCTCTATCCATAATAACACTTCCTCTAGTGAAAACTAGAGGAAAAACCTATTGTCCTCCTACATCAAAACCCACTTGTTTAGAAATGTTTTGGACTGTTTTCACTTGTAAACTACGCTTAATCTGTGCATATTTCTCTCCTAATTCAGACAAGATGACTTTTTCACTGGAGAAAGAAATATTATTGATAGAGGACTCATATATTAGCCGGAAACAACAGTTTGAAGTTAAAAATACTGTAATGATGAATTTATTACAAACATGACTGATAGACTGGAGTCATTTCGATTACTTCTGGATTATTTTGATGAACTCATCTACACCTTGGATGGCCTGAGAGTGTGTAAATTCTCAGCATTTTTATTTTTGGGTGAACTATTTCTGCTGCTTATTATAACATTAACAGACAAAAAGTGTCTAAAAATAGACAAAAAGTGGGGGAAAAAATACTTTGAGACACTTGGTCTCTAAAGATTCCCTTTGCACAGAATTTGAATTTGCATATTTCTGTCATGACAACTCTCTGTGACTTTAGCATGGTAATGTACACAACAATGTTAATGTGTTTGGTCTTGGCGGATTAGATCTGCTATGCTGCTGCTGTGGCAGAGCAAGTATCGAGACTTGCTACTGCTAAAACATCCACAGACATGCTGCTGTGAGCATGTAGGAAATACTGTTGTAGCACATATAACATATATGAAATAACACCCATATATAACACGCATGAAATTACCCCATAGCAGATCTATACAGGTGGAGCTGGGGAAGGTGGAGGGTTTCTGAAGAGTGCTGCAACTGCTACAGCAAGCACTAGCCAAGTATTTGAATGCAAGCTCATTGGCTGTTGATGTGAAAAGAAACTGCGCCTGTGAATAATGTTGTGATTATATCAGATTGAGTTAGAATCTATCGGCCTGCACCATCTAGAGTTTCATGACAGAACTTTGTATTTCTGACAACTTCATAACATTGTTAGAGTGATCGGATCATAAAAACCTAAAAGAGATGTTAATACTACAAGTAACTGGGATTTATACATATCCCTACTAAATAATAGTTGAAAAAATGAAAATTTTTTAAATGAAAAAACAAAAAATCAAAGATATTCACATCAATAAGCCTAAACTGTTGTAAAAAGCTAAACACAGAGGACATCTGTCATTTCTACAGGCTCAACATTCCACAGATGTCCCAACAACCTTTTAACCTTCCTTTTATAGTCTTCTAAAAAAAATTATTAATCTGTGTCTTTAGGGGTATTTTATCCTCATCACCACATGTCGCTGCAAGTTTTTCTCATCACAGTTCAAAAATACGATGTGTAAAATAAACTGAGCTTTATGATGGGGTATCAAGTATGAGTTGTACCCAATACTGAATGTGCACTTGGAGTTTAAAAATAAAAATTAATCATCACAATACTACCAAAGAAAAGATTCTGAATTGATAGACTCAGCCAAAATTAACTGTGTCCTCCTTCCTGACAAAGATCAAAACTATTTATTTTATATATATTTTTTGTTTTTGTTTTTTTTGTTTTTTTTGTTTTTTTCTGACTAATTGAGACAGTACTCAATTCTCACTCAATTCATTTTCACTCACTTGACATCTCAGAACTATGGGATCTGCGTGCCAATCCATGAAGCCCTATTCTGTAGACATCCTGTGCAGGCCCATTTCAGCTATTTGATAGGGTGGATATAAAGTCTGTTCTCAGTTCTAGGTGTTGTCTTGCCAGTGGTGTCTTGTCTCTTTATTTCTGATAGGGCACAATGAATCACACACCTAACCCACAATAACATCTCATCATCATCTAATAATTCAAATCTAGCAAAAATACAGCGAAAACATCCACATCACCTGGTCCTTATCTCATACAGTGCTTATTTTCTTACACAGTATAACAAATGCATAATTCTCTTGGTGTACTAGAAGTTAAATCATGAAGACCTCAAATACAAGATTAAGTAAACAGTGCACATTCACTACAGCCAATCAACTGCATGCAGCAGGATTAAATGAATCAACATTGACATTCATTAGAAAAGAAAGTATGCATGAAAATCAATTATGCAAACTTGCTAGTGCCTTTACAAGTCAAGATATGGCAACCCATGAATCAATAAAAATTTAAACTGGACGCATATTGAAGGTATTCAACCTTTGACCCATGGAATTTCATTTTAAAGATTTTGTTCTTTTAAAAGTTTTTCTGATTTGGAGAACACTAACATCATTTTATTAATTTTTTTTAATCTGAGGCAGCGAAAAAGTTGGATGAGAAAATTATTGACCATACAGGCATAAAACAAAAGTAATCAAATATTATGAAATATAAAAGCTCTCATTTATTAAAAGGCTTCCTTTCCAGTAAAAATATCTAAACATCCTTCAAATTTCAGAAGCAAAACTGTATAAGAAAATAAAACTTCTCTTTAGAGAGCCTAAACTTCGCCAGTATAAATTTATTGTTCATCTGTTCAAATCAGAACAAACTGAATTATGAATGAAGATCTAGGTCTGAGCAGTAGATTATGCAGACAGGAGGCTGCATTGGCCAGTGGCCTAAAAGACTTACAGTATTATAAAGGGTTGCATGGTGGCCAGCAGATATTGCACTCGTCTCCCTCAGAGAACCAGGGTTCAAGACGTAACCTAAAGTTCTCAGAGCTGAGATATTTTGGTTCATCAGATATTGGAAATTTCACTGCACTGTCATTTTTTGGGTGAATTATCTCTTTAAGGAGCCTTTTCATTCCACAAGGATGAAACAATCTGGTTTTCTTAGATACAAGTTTAGTAACCACTGATATGAATTATCTAACGTTCCTTTATTTTCCAAAAACATCCCCAGAATCCAAAAGATCATCTCCAGCATCCTAAATCCAAAAATTACAAAAATCATAAATTAACTTTAAATATGGATTTATGAACATATTTATGTTATTTCTGGAGCTTGACAGCCCTTTTTTTCTCTTTTTCCAAAAATGCTTACAGCATTTGTGTTTGGTACAAATAACTTTTGGTTGAACTATCTCTTTAACCGCTGTCCTCTCATAGATTCTTCATCATCAGTGTTTGATCAGCATCTGCATCGACTCATCCTCTGATGTCTGGTCATGACAACATTGATCCAACAATTAAGGAAAACAATTAGATATGTCAGTGTATTGTTTCCATGAGAGCAGACGATGTATCTGTGGCCAGGTGTTGTCTAGATGAAAGGATGCTATTTTTCATCTTGGTCAGTGTGGCCAGGGGCGCCCTTGGCATGGCATTAGAGTATGGTTCCTCTTCAGGCAGGCACACACTGACAGCAGCTGCGCTTCAGATGATCGCTGTAGCCCGTTCACCCAACCCCCTCCCACTCCGATCACATCCAGACTTTCTGTTGTAGAGCCATAATCAGATTTAGATTTATTTCAGGCTCAAATCCAGTGTCTATTGTGTGCTGTCTAAAAATATATTTGTAAAAATATAAAATTATTTATTTATTTATTATTAGAACTGTCAAGCTATTTAGAATTTATAACTTTTGGTTGAACTATCTCTTTAACCGCTGTCCTCTCATAGATTCTTCATCATCAGTGTTTGATCAGCATCTGCATCGACTCATCCTCTGATGTCTGGTCATGACAACATTGATCCAACAATTAAGGAAAACAATTAGATATGTCAGTGTATTGTTTCCATGAGAGCAGACGATGTATCTGTGGCCAGGTGTTGTCTAGATGAAAGGATGCTATTTTTCATCTTGGTCAGTGTGGCCAGGGGCGCCCTTGGCATGGCATTAGAGTATGGTTCCTCTTCAGGCAGGCACACACTGACAGCAGCTGCGCTTCAGATGATCGCTGTAGCCCGTTCACCCAACCCCCTCCCACTCCGATCACATCCAGACTTTCTGTTGTAGAGCCATAATCAGAATTAGATTTATTTCAGGCTCAAATCCAGTGTCTATTGTTTGCTGTCTAAAAATATATTTGTAAAAATATAAAATAATTTATTTATTTATTATTAGAACTGTCAAGCTATTTAGAATTTTAATCAAACTAATTACATGAAATGCTGCTTAATTAATCATATTAATCAATATTCATTCATATTAATCCTACCTCTTCAACCCTGTATCTCTTAATATCTTCAAAGTTCAGATCATAAAAAAATCTAAAGTATCATAAGCATAGAACAATATGCACAATAAACATAACCAAAACCAACAAACAAAATACAACACCACCTTTCAAGAAGTGTGCATATTTTTTCTTTCTTTTGGTAATTGTTCAGTGCAAAGAAGCTCTATGGCTCTTGTTAAGCTTTATGGCTCAGCTATGAAGCTCCATGTCTCACTGATGTCAAATTTGTACTCCTCTTGTCCAGCTACAGATTAATAACCTCTCGTGGGAGCAGAGGAGTAAAGCTCTGCAGATGGATCCCAGCTTGATGTACTTACAACCAAGTCACATTGGAAGAGAGGACAGGTACGACATGCAGGTTCACGTCCACACATTCCACCTCCGTCTTAATGCAATCACAGCTCTCTGGGTACTGCAGCAGAACTGTACAAGATCAATATAAACACACACACAAATTCAATTATTATAGTAATACATTATTATTACATCTAGTACATAAAGATTAAAAAAGAGATTTATTGCATTATTGTTGTTTCATTGGTTTTCCTACTATTGTTAAGTTCTGCCAGGAATAATGTCAATGCAGCATTTCTATTATTACATATGATTAATAAGGTTGAACCAATAAACATATTTACCCATATTTGTATTAATTAATTTTTTTGGCGTTGTTCAAATTAGGTCTGCACTGGAAAAAAAATTATATACATATACATATACAGTTTATACGACGATTACTGGGCAAGCTTAACCTAATTAATATTCATAATCCACATACATAAGTTTATAAGTGCAGTGCAGATTTATGATGTATTTCAGTAAAATGCAGCCTATAGGATTTCTGACTTCAAAAGTGACCAGTAGACTATTGAAGTGTAAGGCTGTAAATATATCAAATAAACTCTGAGAGAGGAAAAAAAAAAGAAAATCTAAGTCTGGCCTTCACAAGGAAGTTGCAGCAGCGTTTTGGACTAGTTTTTAGTGTTTTGGACTAGTTTTTTTGAATGAGCCCCAAGATAAGATCACTTATGCTAATCTATCTATTATCTTTTCCTAAGGAAATCGGATCAAGACCGGGAAACATACAGCAGTCATTAGGAAGGTCTTGTGGCTCTGCCTTCTTAAAGTTTCGATCAAAGATATCCGCCCATCCGCTGTTGTCCCCTGTAGAAAGTGAAAGCAAGCCTTTGCATGAGAAAGTCACCATAACTATATAAAGTTGTTACAGTTTGAAGACATAAATTGCCTTTGCGGTCTAAAAGAGATGTCAGAATTTCTCCCTTCAAAGCTAATTACATCAATGTTGAATAAACATCATGTCCTAATGTATTTCAGAGTGGAATCATAATCATCGTTGACATAAAATTTAGTCCCAGTTGTAAGACCGGACTATAAATTCACTGCCTATTTTAAATGGCTGAATAGCTTTAGAATTGAGAACAGCTTGAAGTGCATCTATTAAATTTCATGCAGCAATCAGCAAAGTGAAATGGCCTCACCGCAGTGTTCTTCATCCGCTCCGTTCTTGCAGTCCCTGTGGCCATTACACTGAAGGACCTGGGGCAAACACACACTCAAGTTTCCACAAGGGAACTGACCTAGAGGGCAAACTTCTATCAACGCCCTGCTAGCCATCATGGATGCTGCTGGTGGCAATGAGAAGCGGGCAGAAGAAGGAAGAGAAGGAAAAGTTATAACATCTCCAAGTACAAAAAGGATATTGGTGAAAAGCTCTTTAAATCACCATGGCACTTTATGCTTCCATCAGGGCAAAGTAGATGACTGGAAGCCCTCCAGCAGTGTTAGATGGAAAGCACAAGCCAACAGAGAATCCACAAATGTATGGACTCCACCCACCGTCTACTCAAGCCAATCAGATAACAGCCACACTTCGCTGACCAATCGTAGCATGTTCTCACTATAACTAATCACGTTTTACTTTACAATCAGGGCGGGAGCAGATTCAATTTGCACCCCTGTAAGGAACTGCATTCTATGGACACTTCGTTCAAATTGAGCTGAAGTGCTGTTTGTGTGGTTAAAAAAGACTGTTTCCAAAAGATTGTTGGAGTGTTAGGCTTCTTTATATTTCCATCAGGATCAGTGAATGAGGATAAACTCAGGATTATAGACCATGATCATTCACAGATCCCGAACATCATCAGTAATACCCTCGCGATGCGTCCAAAGCAAATAGAAATCTACTGCAATGCTGTCTACTCTGGACGAGGCGCGACATGATGAAGGACAAATGATTCGCGCATTTGCTTTGATGCGTCCAGTTGCAGTTACAGCAGTTGCAGCGCAACAGCGAGCAGAGACACGGCGTAAGACATGGCATGGCTTATTTAGCCTTTTTTTAAATTTATGCGGTAACAAATATAGGGCATAATAATACGTATAATATCAATTATAAGTCAAAATGACCAACTGGGTGCCTGTCTCAGTATCACTGCAGCATGTAGTACTGGATATTTGCAAGTGGACAATGTAAATAAAAACCTACTTTGGATGCTGTTAAGTAACTTGTACAAACAAAACTAGTACGTCTGATTCATATGAAATATTTTTTGCATGATCAAGTGTTTTAACCAATAAATATCTCGTCTTACATTTATATCCATTTATTTCCAACACACCTGCACCACATTTAAAAAAGAACCAACCTATATTTTTTCCTCCCAAACAAAGGCAATAACTTTGTAATACTTTTAATTAATGTTTAAAAATATTATTTATAATGCTATATACATAGTTAGATCCACATAGCTGCTCATATCCATATCCATATCTCATCCAAACTTCACTGAAAAACTGGAAAACGCTGTTATGTTGGCTGTTGTGTGACGGCAATATAACCTATTACACAAACACGCATGTAGGTTTGCAAAGGGGTGGAAAATTTCCTGTAAATTTCCGGAAACTTTCCAAAAATCCCTGTAATATTCCAAAAAAATCCTGGAAAGTTTCCAAAATTTCTGGAATATTTCTTAAATTTACTGGACATTTTCCACCTTTTTGCAACCCTACACGCATGTTTATCATGAGGTTGAATGCCGTAATTTATTAGTCAGTTATTTATTGACGCTTTTCTTTCCATCTTGAATGACGCTTCCATAATGCGTTTGTATCCAGTATAGCATTGTTCCCATAGCCGTGATTTAAAGCGCTGTTTCTCTGGCATTTTCAAAGGCATGTAAAATATACTGTGGCTTGGCTTGATACACAGTCTAATGATCAACGTTTAAAACGTACAAATCGCTACGTATTTTTAGCTAAAAAACTTAAAAAATATTTACATATCTTTTATATCATTAAGATATTTGTATCAATGCATCAATATTCATAAGGATTCATTTTTAGGTGTCATCAATACGTCAGTTTTGTACGTTTAAATGCTGAAAATACGTAAGTATTTGTACGTTTTAGTGCCTGTAAAAACATAAGTAAATGTATGTTTTATAGAACCACATTTTACGTAAAATACATGCGAATTATCATGAGATCACATTGTCTGCGCACATCCTGCATCTCACAAGCCCTTGAGCACCGAACTTTTTACATCTTCTTGTGTTTGAATGGACAAATACATCCAAAATTATGTTGAAATACCCGTCTTGGTAAGTATCCTCGGAAAACTGTCGATTATGTCTTAAGTGAACATAAACAGTTGAGAAAGAAATCGGATGTGTATCATATTGAATGCATTGTCTCTTAAAGTGACCTTGCCTAATTTACTAGCTGCTGTCAGTGTTCTTAATGTTAATCCAAGAAATTAAAAGAGAAAATCACTCACTGATCTTGACTGAATCATTTTGTAGCTTTAACAAGAACTAATCTATATTTAATTTATACAGTGAAGACTATGCAATGCAATTTTACATTTTTCAGTTTCTGTACCTGAATACCTACAAACTTGGAAAAACTAAACATTGTTTAATTTCTATCTTTGTTCTATTTATTTATTTGTGCTATTTACACGATTTCAAATAGGGCCCATGGGTACAACCTGCACTGGGGCCATTCAAACCCTAGTTACAGCCCTGGGAGTATGGATTACTGTTACAGAGCTTTTTTGTTTCTTTTTTTGGAGAGTCCTCGTATGGAAAAAAAAAAGTTTTAAAAAACTTATCTTGTGTTCCATGGAAAAAATAATAAGCATTAATATTTGGAACGGCATAAGGGTGAGTAAATAATGACAGAATGCTTAGTTTGGGTTGAACTGTCCCCTAAAATTGTGTATTTAGTTTTCCAGATGAGAATCAAGGGATTGAGCTTTGCCACAAACTTGTCACCTTCTCGTTTATCGCTCTCTCCTGCACACAACAAAGTGGCTGTAATCCTAGTAACTAGACCAGGAGGTCCAATGAGGCCTGCAGATCTGGTTTTCATGAACTCGTTAGCAGTCGTCCAGCAATGATCTGTTTCATGGTGTCTCTGAACATGTTTAAAGTTGGAATCAAGCATAGGAAATTCTGGTCCTTCAAATCAAGGGAATAAATTTTTTTTTTAAGGTGTATTGAGATACAGAAGAATCCACAGGGGATGACTTCATGTTTCCGACACATTTCGGAAGTTTGTGGCATGGATATTTATCGCAGGAGCCTTTTTTATGCTACAAGGAAAAAGACCATTCTTAGTCTGGAAATGCAATCATTTGTACTGTAAAACCCAGATGCATATTTTACGTCTCCCTGGAGAATGAGACAAATTTGTTTAAGAGGGAGCTGAATACTTCCTATTCGACATAGTTTTTTTTTTTTTTAGCTAAAGACTCCTGTGGAACTGCCACAAAGGGATTGTAAATGTACTGTGTATCATCACCAATTTAGTTTAACTTTAGTATTCTAAATAACTGCATTGCTCCAATTAACTGTTAATATTAATACATTTTATGTATTCAGACCAGTTAATAATCAAAGTTTTTCTGGTTAGCATATATATATATGTGTATATATATATATATATATGTGTGTGTGTGTGTGTGTGTGTGTGTGTGTGTACCTGTTTTTCTATTCTGGTGGGGACTTAAACCTGAATACACACAGACTCATGGGGA
>NW_015670979.1:450675-472058 GCF_001515625.1 Sinocyclocheilus rhinocerous | reverse complement strand
GGGGTTGAGAGACAGTTATTATCTGACATATTTTTTCATCTACATCTACAGTATCTACAGATATTTTTAGCTGGAAATTTGTACCAAAAAATTATATTTTATATTGCTATACAGCAACTAATTGAAAAGCACAGACCCAAAATTAAAGAGAGAAAAAGAAGAGAGCACATACATAACAATCTGACACAGATAAAGAAATCAAGTGAAACAAATGGCAATGCAGAGCAGAACGATGGCTTTTTAAAACAGTGGAAATGTTTTAGCTCTGTGTTTACATTTGACTTTCACACAACTGAGGTTTGTGGCTTTATGGAGGGCTCACAGGAGACATATAGGGCCGCAAATGTGACACTAACATCTGGAAAGTGGCTCATGACAATGGAAACAGGCTTTTTAAGGCAATGTTGCCAGCCAATCGTATTGGGTAACATAAGAAGAAACTGGCTAACCAGTACTAATACAGTTTCCTACATCTTTATTCACTGTTTAAGCTATAATAGTCAAAATGCATGCTGTGTGCCTTCAAATCCAAAGCAAAATACTAAATTCAAAGCCTAGGGAACATATAATGGGTTCCTGCATATGGTGGCAGGTGCTCATTTGTTAAGGCTTGTCACAGTGAAATGAACACTCCTGTCTCAAATAATCTCGATACAAATGAGGGCCACACAACACTGTCGATCTGTTTAAGGTATAATAGTGAGCCAAGAGCAATGTATAGCCTACCTATAACCAGGACATAACAGAGTCATAACTGAGCCTTCATGTACATAATGAACAACCAAATAAAGAGACTATATTACTTAATTTGCAGTCAATCTGCTGTCTACAGCGCAGGTCTACGACACTGGCCTTTTGAAGTGCAGTGTCAGACAAACCCCAGTGAACCCGTCATTCCTTTGCTTAGCTGAGAAAGAAAGAAAAATGGAAATTAAATGCAGATGCTTCCATAAATGGGTTTCTCTGCTCTTAAAGAGGAATCAATCAAAACTTAAGTCTGGTCAGATGCTGATATCAAAGTGTGTTAGCGGTAATCAGAGTGTTCCCTGATTGACAGAACAAATCCTGGACAGGTTTGGGATTGTGAACATGTAATATTTTGCCTTTGAGCAAAGGTACTTAAAATACAAGGCTATGTAACAAAAACCTGACACTCTTTACAATAAAAGTTCAAATTAGGTCCAAAGAAAGTTTTTTAAAAGTCTGATGCAATAGAAGTAACTTCTATCTTCTTCGTATAAAAGTTTATCAAAGATCTTTTAGAACTGTCACTTAAAGAAGAAACAAATATGCTGATCCAAAGCACCTGTAAATTATATTTAAGAAGGCTTTTGATCACCAGAGAACCACATAGCCTTGGTCAGGGTAGATGCCATATTTAATTAAACACAAATTAAATAAGGTCATGAGGGTCTGATGTACAATGAATTGCACTAGCGTATTGTCAAAATTTACATTGGATTTTTTTCTAAAGTATTTTCTATGTTCTAGGCCGAATGACTGACAAGATACAAACCTGAGCTTGAATTTCTTTGTAAATCATTCATAAATCCATTTGTAAATTGCCCCATTAAACTGCATGTGACAATTTACATAGTGTGAGATGTTTTACGAATTCACCCTGAAATTCATTCTGCTTTTGATTAATAAAAAAAAGCTCATGAAATAAACTGCATCCATTACAGCATCATTTTCATTCTTGTTAAATAAAACAAGGCATCTACTACCTGACTCTTATGTTGCTGCTTTGGAATGGCATAGTCTTCTTCTGAATAAAGCCTCTGATACAAGATCCCTCTGCACCATGGCAACCATGCATTGTTTATCTGTGCCACCTTATTTCACCTCTTTCTAACAGCCCGTAGCTTATTTAATTCTACTTATCTGAGTGGGATGTATGAAGACATAGATAAAACCTGAGTTCACTTATCTATCTATTTGTTTGTTTGTATTACTTATTAAAAGATGAATAAATGCACTTAATTTTCAAATGCAAAATTTCACTGTAGTATTTCACTCCAGCCAATTATCCCCCCCTACTCCAAACACAATATTATATTGAATAACAGTAACATTTCTGAAATGTCTTCGCATATTTTATGACATAATGGAGGGATACAAATTCGATAATAAATGGCTTTCATTAAGTAAAAGATGCAAGCATTAAGACCGTAAAATACATTTCAAAAGAACATGAGGATATAATAACAGCAGAAATGGGATTCAACAAATCATACCATCCTAACAGATGAAAACTCGAATCTACTTAAACAAAACTAAAGGATTTATTGAACTAGATAAATGAAATGGAAATGGAAAAAAAACACATCTAGCCTAATTTAAATATTGCAATTCAATGTAATAAATTCTAGACTAAACAAATAAATAAAGTAAGTTACCAAGACTGAAAATAAATGTAATTTATACAAAACTGAAACTACACCAGTAAGGCACATCTCTGCAAGCACTGGCCCGTTTGCTTTTTATCAACTCTTGTCACGTCCACTTAAAATAGCCTACACGCTCACAGATGTCCACTGTTTATTTTTCTTTACTTCTTGGATTGATAACAACGTGACTTTCAAAACCTGTAGTGTCTGATTGACATCCTATGCCAGGAACCGCAGTGCGCACTGGCTGTAAAACCAACTTCAGTTTAGTCTTTGTGCGGAAGGAAGCACCTGAGTGACCAACCAAATGCGATAAATCAACCTGTAGCCAAACCAAAAGTGTGTAGATACGCATAGATAATCCCTCACTGTGCCACGTTTTGTTTTATCTGATAGAAGTTCTTCAAGTCAAAGAACCCGTGTAGTTAAACAAGTAAAATATTGTCTTGCCAAAGAACGGAGTGTACTGCGAGAAGGGTCAAAAGTTCCTCAGAAGTCTGACACTAGTGTTTTCTTCTCAGGCTAATAAAACCTTGAACTGTTTTATATATAGCGTGCGATTTCGTTCTTTATAAATTTGATTAATACAGAAATCCAACTTCGACTAAATCATCAGAACAAGCTGCATTAACGATGACTACTAGCATTTTAAGAGCTTAGCAGATCTGAGGTATGAATGAGTAAAAGTTTGTAGGAAAATGAGGGAAATGCTGTGTGAAAGATCACCGCTTGAATTTTACATTTCACAAACGAAACCGGTAATGAAGTGCCAGCAAAGATCTTACCTTCGGTCTCCATCCTGGAGTTCTGAATGAAAAGAAAAATGACGGTTAATTCCAGGAGAGTGTTTGAAGGATATTTGAAGGATTTCATTGTGAAGCCTCACAGCGATCCTCCAAAAGCATGAACAACCCAGCCTATTCTCAAATCACACTGCTTCCAAAGGAAGATGCGCGTTTGTCGCTTTCATGAGGATGAACGATGGAGCAGCGCACGGACGGTCCCGTTTCTGTCACCTCCAGCGGACTGAGAGGCGTGATGAACTCCTCCGATCGCCCTTCTGCTGGAGCTGAGCTCGACATTATCCATTGAGAACTTCGTCTCTGACGCGCGTAGTGAGGGATTATAACGTACGTAGAAAAGCTAGAGGTCGTTGTTTTCATTTTACACTTTCGTGAGAACGTGAATTCATATTTCTGTGATCAGTAATGAGAGCATGGGTTTTTGGAGACACACAACATCCGCACAAAGCCAGCCGAAAATGAATAAAAAGAAATTACGTTTCAACAAAATTAAAATGTTGTTGGGCCTACGTAAAGTATTATTTTAAGTAGGTTAATTTTTTAATTAAAATATACATCGCTTTATTGAGTAATTTGTGGAGAAGAGGCATTACCAGAATCCCTAAGAAAAAAAATCTTATTTTTTTTTACCGTCATGTCCATCAGTGTTTTGTGATGAATTGTATGGTATAGTTAATGTTTAATGAATTAACTTTTTGAAGCCGTAGAATTTTTATTGTCACATTTACCCCTATAGCCTCAAACTGATGCTGGTGTAGATCTGATCGGCAATAAGCCACTACAATATAGTTTTAATAAAAAACTTACCTAAAAATATATATATATTTTTTCATTCTTAATAAAATCTGCATCTATACCTATTTACAGCCTTGACAACCATTCATATGGAATCTGGGAGGGTAAATAATGACATGATCATAGTAGCTTATCCCTGATAAGCTACTATAGCAAATCTGAGGGATGAATGAGTAAAAGTTTGTAGGAAAATGAGGGAAATGCTGTGTGAAAGATCACCTGCAAATCACAATAAAGCAGACTTGACTTTGACTTGACTTGACTGATTGGTATAATTGGTGTAATTACAAATCTCCCCATGTTATAACCATACCCGGTCTCCCCTATTTATACAATTAAATATACTTTATAATATTTGTGACATCATAATATGTAAAACTTGCGACATCATTATTAATTTTTTTACTGTAAAGTTTCGGTAACCACTGCTGTCGTTTTTTACAGTAAATTTAACAAAATAAATCTTACAATCCATAAACAGCACCATTAAAAATAATAATACATTTACTGGAAAACAAGACAAAATTACTGATTAAGGAAATTAACTTTTGCAACATGTTTCTCTAAATATATGTTTTTTTGTTGTTGTTGTTGTTGTTTTGCATTATGATGCAGTAATTCTTCTTATACCCATTTAGAGATCAAGCCAGTCCTTATCAGCAAATATCTTTATATAGCTCAGTGATACATTTTATTTTCAATATGTGTGGAATAATGCATGCTACATGAAAGAGAAACAGCAGGTGGCTATTGAGCTTCAGGCAGTGAGGACCAGTTTCAATTTGACTACTGGTATATGCCAAAAAAAAAAGCTCCTGCAGAAAGATTTTGCATGTATCATTTTATTTAATGTTATCCTTTGCTTTAATATGCTGCAAAAACAAAACAAAGGAATACCCTGAATCCAGTCCAAGCTGGTCACAAACACAACATTCCATCACAGACAGTATAAAACCACTGGGTTACATTAGATTTGAGTGTTATTTAAAACATTTTTGGGTTATTTTTAATTAGAGGTCTCACAACGACAATTGAAATACCGGTAGTAATTGAGTCGTTTGTGATTTACTCTAAATTTATTTTTACATGTTGGAGAAGGGAAGTTGTGGTTACAGAAGCCATCTAGTCACACTAGATGATTTAGCCTGTGCAGGAATTAATTAATGCACACTGGGGTTACAGAGCCAACAAAAGGTCAACCAATTGATCCCCTGCACTTTGGAGCGCAAGTCAGATAACACGACTGCCTGCCAGCCAATGTTCCTTTATCATTGATGAATAGGCCGTGTGCTCTTTGAAATAAAAGAGTGATTAGTCACATGGATTTTAGGTGCATATGTCACTAAATATAGCACATGATACAAAATATTCAGTTGCAAAAAGGGACAGTTTCTTTTATTTTGAATGAGATACTTTATCTTTTTTGTCCTTTGTTCAGAACCTTAAAAATAAAGGTATTTATTATAGGATAACGAAACACAAAACAACACAATACCCAACCCATCACAACAAATTTTTGATGTAAGACTTGAAACACATTTTATAATAGAGAGCGTGTGTTATACTTTGGCTATAATGATTCATATAACATTGTGCTGTAGAAAACAAATGTTGAGAGTTACAGTTCATAGTTAAGAGTTATTATTTGTTCTATCTAAAGAATTCATGTGAATAAAATAATAATATTATATTAATATTAATAATAATTTCAAACAAATATTCGAAAGAAAAATATATATATGATATCCCAAGTCAAATAAATGAACTTCTAGTTTAACCAATTATGCGAGTTTGCTAATGTCACCTTAAAGTACTGTATATGTCCACAAAAATATCCTGATTAAGTGGAGAAGATGATTACATTCTTATCATTCAGAACATACTTTTTATTCAGGTGTTTTTTAAGCCTAAACTTTCAGCAAACATTTAAAGGGATCTTTATCTCCTCTTTTAACCCTGAATATGAAAGAAGAATGAAAACAACAGAATTTGAAGTCACCCCAGCTCCTCTGTTACACTTATTAGCACATAAACAGAAAAGAACCAAATTAACATTCATAGAGGATCGGGCCATTGCATCTGTAACGGATTATCACCATGCGCGTTCACAAATAAATGTTATTCATGATCTAGCAGCTGGAAAGGGAATCTCATCAGGGTTAAATAAAAAATGGAGAGAAAGTTTGGATGAGATGGAGTGAGAGATGCATCATTGTCCTGTGGATGAAAATTTCTTATGAAAATGTCTTTCATTGTGTGCAAAAGAGGACAATTTCCCCCTTTCCATCTTTTCATTGTACCTAAGTAGACATTGTCCATTGCTTCGGATTCATGACAGATTCGTTCTCAATCGTGCCTATCACTGATCTGTTAGAATTGTTGGTGGCAATAACCTGTGGAGAATCACTGAGCTCCATAAAGAACAGATCGAGAAGTGGTTATAAGGCTTTGCTCATCCAAGCTGTATCCCGTACCACTCATTATCTGGCAGCCAGCCTCAGAGAACAGCAGAAGGTTGTTGTCTCGGAAGTCCGTCGCCTGTCGCTACTCAAGACTATTAAATGAGGAAGCTGTATGACTGGGGGACTTTTACTAGCTTCTTCCTCTCAGAATAATCCTAATGTTAAATCTTTACAGTGAAATAGACAGAATGCCTGCAAGAAAGACCTTTTTTTCCTTTGTAGGTCATCCTTTTGGCTTTTGTCAACCTTTAATTATCACACACAGACCGTTCAACCCAAGAAAATTAATTTTTGTATTAAAATTCATAATTTACTCACTCTCATGTCACTCCAAACCTGTATAGTTTTCTTTCTTCTGTAGAACACATTAGAAGATATATTAAAGAATGTTTCAACGGCTATTATCCACAGAATGCCAATTAGACCCCAATGACTTTCACTGAGGGGACTAAAAACACTGAAAGATTTATCAAAATATATTTGTGTGTGTGTGTGTTCTGCAAAAGAAAGTAAATCAGGTTAAACAGGTTTCTAATTACATGACAGTGATTAAATGATGACAGAATTAAAATTTTTGAAAAAAACTATGATTTCCAAGGTTATTTTGGAGAAACTGATTTGCATTTTAAAGAATCTTAGTTTGACGTACTTATTAATCACAGGCCTGTAGAGGATCAACGAAATGCCAAACACTAGTGTGGCTAAATTCCTCAATTCTGTCTTTGAAAAAAAAATAATAATAATAATAAATAAATAAATAAATAAATACACATCATATGGCTGAGACGGAGAGTCCAAAACAAAAAAGCTGTTTTGTAATACAATATAATGTAATATATACATTTAAGTGTAAATTTTGTCTTACGTCAGCTCTTTGTCTCCGCGAGGTATCAGTAAAACTAAAAAACTACATTTTGACTCATTGCTTCCTCTTTCAAGGTTTCAAAATGTTCTTTCACAGGATAAAAAGATCTGTAGTTCAATAGTTCACAAAGCCTCAATATGACAACACTAGCACAACCTGTTTTTATCACATGCACTGCGGGCAACTGTGAATGAATGCAGTATTCATCAAGAAAAGCTAAATATTTAGAAGTTGACAATATCCTTTACTAATTAAACTGAAACAGTGTGTCCTCTACAGCAAAGTCAAGAAGTCTGTAAGAAATTATAGTCAGCCCCGACTCAGCTTCCACTCCGATATGTGTATTAGAAAATGCTCCTTCCCTACAAAGAGCTTAATTATTAATGAATGGTTATTACATTACATTAATTATTTCTTAATTAATGGTTGTTCCCACCTGAAAGAATACCAAAGATGTAGGAACGGAAGGCTATCACTTTCATCGTTATCCACAATTTACATCTAAGACGAAACCTCATTTACATGTGAGAAGATGAATGTAATACAGTATAAAATGTTTGAGCAGAGATTATTCGGGGTTCATTCCGACTCCGCTGAACCCAAGGTACAACATGTACTTTGTCACTGCTATGCTGCAATAAACATCTTCATCGAGATCTTCAATGTCCTCGTCCTTTTTTCTTACAATTCAGTCACTGAGACTCATTCAGGGAGTTGCAAAGTAGTCTACTTATTTGGCACAGGATAAAGGCCTTTTTTTTTTTTCTTTTTAATGTTTCCATTTGTCTGTCCTTCTTTTAGTTACTTGAACAAGACCTCACTCCCCTGAACCTTTAAAAGAGCTGAAGCGCCTTTGGTTACGTCACTGCTTTCTCAAGCACTCATGCACTGAATCCTGCATCTGCTCAAGGGTTTCTCAGGTTTGGCAGGAATTGTAGGTGGGGGGAGTGAATAACCCGCGCTCTCTTCCACCCTCAATACCACGACTGAGGTGAGACCCTTGAGCAAGGCACCGAACCCCCAACTGCTCATCGGGCACCACAGCAATATGGCTGCCCACTGCTGTGTGTGTGCATTTGGATGGGTTAAATGCAGAGCACAAATTCCGAGTTCACCATACTTGGCCACATGTCACTTCGCTCACTCACTCACTTAAATAATCCAGCTTGGAAAAGAAAGCTAATGGCAGTCATGCTGAAACAAATAAAGGAATTTTGTCAAAACATTTGGCTTATCATCATTGGAAAACAGCATAGTCATGTTGAAAGCCTGTAGATGTTTGGCTGCAGTTCGAGTTAATGCACTCCTTTGCGGTCTGACAAAATTATTCTTGGATGATTTTGAATACAAATCAATTAAATGTAATAAACATGCATAAATGAAAGATGGAAAAAGAAGAGTACACCATTGTATTTGGCATATAAATTTGCTCTCATTAGGAAATTGTGGATATTAACCGTGGTATTAAACACAAACAAAAAGGGTTGAGGACAATGATAAACTAAAGTCAGGACTAGGGAAACTAGGGACTAGTAGAAAGGACATTCAAGACTCAGATGAGCTTGCAAGTCAAAATGCTGACAAATATTTTTTTATGGATATTCTGCCTTTCAAATCTCTCACCCTTTGATATTTGATACATAAAACTGAAGGGTATTATATTCTTATGTAATTGATAATGACGGTCAGAAGCGAGAACTACGTCAAATTTACTGTCACTTCCACAGACGCTGTATTAGAAACACCCTCAAAGCAGCGTTAAGAAGATTTTTTTTAAATAATTTGATACAAAGTCAATATAATAATATAAATGTACATAAAAAAAAAAACTTTGCAAGATTTACGATGCTGATGACTGTTGAATTTTCTACCAAGATATTGTCACACACCACAACCTCATCATCTGCAGAAAGAAACTGCCACTCAAAATACACACATGATGGATATAAAAGCATCATAGGGATTGTGAAGATGTTCACTGGAAATTGGCTTCATTGCATGTATTTTGTGTTTATATTTTGTGTTTTGTTTCTTTATGTATTTATTCATGATCAGTGTTGGTTATCATTTATTATTTATTCAGCTAGTAACTGTCATTTTTGCTACAATTTCCCATGTCAATAAAAAATAAAAGTACCAACTTACTTGAACATATATTGCTGCTTTTTTTTTGTTTTCTTTTTTTTTAATGCAAATAGAGGCTATACACATATACAGTATACATATATTATAAAACAAGGCAGATACAGGGGTAAAAATGGCTGTGCAAATAAATCTGCATAATTTATCCTTTTGATCTTTCGTTCAAAATTCACAAAATTCGAACGTATCATTGAGGTAAAACTTAACCGTGGACATGGGGTACTTTTTTATCCCTGTTTGCACCAAACCCATCTGGTGGGTTTGCTGCCAAAAAGCTTTTTTTTTTAAGTTTCATCTGACCAGAAGCCAGTCTTGTTTGAAGTTCCAGTCGTGTCTGACAACTGAATATGCTGGAGTTTGTTTTTGGATGAACGAGGAGAATTTTTCTTGAAACCCCCCGAACAACATTTGGTGATGTAGGGGCTATTTGAATTTTTTTTTAGGCTTTCTGACCCCAAGACTCAACTAATCGCTGCAATTCTCCAGCTGTGATCCTTGGAGAGTCTTTGGCCACTCAAACTCTCCTCCTCACTGTGCATTAGGATGATACAGACACACATCCTCTTCCAGGCAGATTTGTAACGTCTTTAGTTGATTGGAACTTCTTTTAATTATTGCCCTGATGGTGGAAATGGAGATTTTCAATGCTTTAGCTATTTTCTTACAGCCACTTTCCTTTTTGTGAACCTCAACAATCTTGTTCTGCACATCAGAACTATTCTTTGGTTTCTCCTCGTGATGGATGATTAAGGGAATCTGGCCTTTGTGTTCCTCATATTCATAATCCTGTGGAACAGGAAGTCATGACTGGACAATTTCATGCTCCTAGTCACCCTGGTGTGCTAAAAAAAAAATATTAATGGGAATATACTTCAGAGATATTTTACTCATAATAATTTCTAGGGGTGCCAATAATTGTGGCCAACATGCATTGGAGAAAAACATTTATTTCATAATGTGAGTTTGACTTGAATGAAAGGATAGAATTTTGTAAATTTATCTCATATCTGCCAAGGGTGCCAATATTAGTGGAGGGCACTGTATATATGTATCTGCTATTGTTACAAGCTGAAAACTGTTTAGAAGTCTGGTACTGTTTTCTGCACTAAGCATCCAAACCTTGACCCATGTAGCAAAAACATGAAACAATCTCATAATTTTTCAGAAACGATCAGCCAGGATTGAGCTGGCTTTGAACTTGAATAGCTTTTATTGATTCATTGTCATTGGTTCAGTCAGGTCTAGTGAACACAGTGCACTGTACACTGTAAAAAATAAGTGTAATTTTAACTGTAAAATTTTGTAAAAACGCTATGGGAAAAAACTGTTAATAGGTTAACAGTAAGTTCCCGTACTATATACAAGGGAAAAAATGTAAAATATCTAACCAGACATTTCATGTAATTTTACAGTAAAATGCTGTTAATTTTACAGTTTTTAGAAGTAAAAATAACAAATCAATGTATAATTTACAGTCAAAAACTGTAAACTGATATTCCCAGAATTCCCTGCATGACACTCCACATTTGAAAGTACTTGTTTAAATAATCATGTTTTTTAAATAGTTTTTGTTATTAGTTATGTATATTTGGGCTTTGTTACATCTTCTGTTGTTTAATGAAAGTTTAATGCATTATTTAAGTATCATGTGTGTTACCATGATGGTGTTTTGTGTTTGCATGAATGACTCTGTGCACCTTCTATATATTAGTATATACTTCTGCTTGTGGCGAAGCTACTTGTGATGAGCTTTGATTCTTCATGTGGCTTTCTCTTTTACCACCTGCATTATTATGGTGGTTGTCAGTATGTACAAAACAGATTTTAATAGCAGTGTGCATTGTTGAATTTACTGGTTTACATTCAAATTTTCTTGTTTGTAAATTACAGTTTTATACTGTAAAATTTACCGTTTTTGGCCGTAAAAGTGTTTACAGTTTTTCTGTATTTTTTACAAAATTATTCTGGCAACCACAGCTGCCAAAATTATTTTGTAAAAACTACAGAATTTTTTTTACAGTGTATTGATGGCTCTTTAGCTGTCCAACTCGATAAATATTTCCATTAAAGAGTCATAATGAGATTTTCACCTTCGTCAATCCTGAACCTTTTCATAGCACCTCATTAAACAGCATTTATTATGTCCTAATGAAGTGCATTAGCCTATGCATTAGGGCCTGCTTCACAGAACTTGTGTGGTTTAGCATCATCAATCAGGTCCATCCTGCTCTTTAAAGGATTAGTTGACTTCCAGAATGAAAATTCTGTCATCATTAACTCACCTTCCACTTGTTCCAAACCTGTATGAGTTTCTTTCTTCTGTTGAACATAAAAGAAGATATTATGAAAAATGTTAGTATCTGAACAGTTGATGGGCACCATTGATTTCCATAGTAAACCAACATTTTTCAAAATATCCTCTTTTGTTCAACAGAAGAAAGAAACTAAACACATGTTTGGAACAAGTGGAGGTTGAGTAAATGATGACAGAATTTTCATTCTGGAAGTCAACTAATCCTTTAACGTGTGCTGTGTTTGAGCACAGAAGGCAAAAGTAATACACTAATGACCAAATAAAAAGCCATTGCATCCTTCATCTCAGTCAACTTGTTATTTCGAACAAGTACTTTTGAAAAGAAATTTTCAATTTGTTCCCTCTGCAACTTTTGGGAGTAAATCCAATGTCTTGTAGAGATAAAATTTCTTAGATTGACAGATAGCACAGAGCCATTTGATATATCTAGCTAAAAGTGCTACCGCCAGACCCGGAGATCGGCTGAATGGATTCGAAAACGGTAAAACTCAACTGTTTAACTCTAGGCGAGTTGGAAAATTAGTTATTATTTTCAAAAATAGTGGAGTGTTCCTTTAAATCCTGTATAATAGTGTTTTTTATTTTAGTCATTTTTGTAAATGATAGTATAAGTTAGAAATATCAGAAAAAGATGATAATATTGGAGGTGTTACGTACATGTGCTAAACAGCTGTGTGAAATTCATTACATTTTCTCCCAGTCTCTTATGTTACAAAGAGTTCCTGAAATTTGGAAAAAATATATTATAGTTCCTGTAGCTAAGACTAGGTCCCCACAGCAGCTAAATGATTTCAGGCCGGTAGCTCTTACTTCATTAGTTATGAAGTGTTTTGAGAAAGTAGTTAAAGGTGAAATTTTACAGCAGTCAAAAGATAGACTTGATCCATTGCAGTTTGCATTTAGACAGGGCAGGGGAGTCGAGGATGCTAACCTTACCTTGCCGAATTATCTGTTCAGACACTTGGAAAGGACAAAGACCCGTGCTAGATTGTTATTTATTGATTTCTCTTCTGCTTTTAACACAATAAAGCCACATTTGTTGGTAGAGAAATTAATTTCTCTTTTTAACTTGGATCTTAATATTTCTGGATGGATTTTGGACTTTTTAGTAGAACGTCTTCAATGTGTTAGAGTTAATGGTGCTCATTCTGATTTTCAATATTGCTCTACTGGGTCTCCTCAAGGCTGTTGTCTTTCACCCCTTTTGTTTATTATGCATACAAATGATTGCCGGAGCATGTATGAGAATAGTTATATCATAAAATATGCAGATGATTCAGTGATTGTGAGTCTTCTCCACAATCAGGATCTGGGGCATGGTCCTGTCGTGGAGGACTTCGTTTCATGGTGTGACCGATTTTCTCTTCAGTTGAATGTTAATAAAACGAAGGACACGGTGATTGATTACAGGAGGTCTCCTCCGAGTCCCTGGATGACAACAATCAAAGGTTTGGACATTGAAATTGTCGATACACATAAATATTTGGGGTTGGTTATAGACAATAAGTTGACTTTTTAATTCAATGCTTTGGCTGTCTGTAAAAAGGTTCAACAAAGATTTATTATCGGTGTTAATCAAACTGGGCCTGCTGAAATTTTTCAAAATTCTGTTTTTAAGAAAGCCCAGGTTATTCTTTGTACTACTGACCATCCACTACATACGGAGTTTCAGGTGCTACCATCAGGCCATCGTTTTAGAGTCCCTGTATGCAGGTCGAAAAGAACTAAAGAGTCATTTGTTACTGTGGCCATTAAGTTATTGAACAAGTCTGGTGGGGAGGAGAATGTATTTGGTATTCAAAATGTATGAATTTGAACAGTGTTTGATAAATTTTAATGTATGTTTTGGGAATATGTATGTTACATTGTGTTTTTATAGGTGAAATGGTGATGTGTGCATGGATTGCGGTTAGTGTACTGGCACTTCGCTGCAATCCTAGTTTCCCTAAACGGGACAATAAAGTTGAGTCTGAGTCTGAGTCTGAGAAAGGATGAAGAAAGTAAGGCAAGTTCACATAAAACTACATTAGCACAGAGCACTATAGAATAATGATAGCATCGCTTCAGTGGTCACGGTTTAGCATTACCAATTCTTTGAAAATAACTTCTAAAGCAAAAATTCTTTTTAAACAGACCAACAAAAAAAAAAAAACAACAAAACTGTATGTGCTCCGCTTCCATCAAGTTTAATCAGATATTTATATGGCCACTTAGCAAATTTAAGAGGCATTGGACTCAAATAAAAACACATGAAAAAATGTGCTATTTAAATGATAGGACTGATTCAATTAATAGAAGTTAAAACAGCTGAATCCTAAGGCTTTCTATTCATGATAGTATTTTTTCTACTCTGCATGGAAAATTATAGTATTATCTATACAGAGCAGCAAGAGAGAAACACAAAAACCTTGAAAAACTTTGAAAACAGGCAAAACCCTGAAGAGCCTTTTGAATTAAATCAGAAAGTATCTCAGCAAGAGTGCAGTTCTGCGAGTTTTTCCTTGTTATAAATTTTGTCATCTTTCATACAACGGGAACTGAGTTCAGCTCTCTTGCTGTGAATGACTTTGCACATATAAGCTCAAATACTGAATGATGCCCAAAACACATCCTAGTTTCTTTAAGCTTCTTTCCCTGGGTCCACTGATCCACTATATCAGCAGTAAACGAAAGAATCCATTTCCAGAACAGAAATGCTAATACTTACATTTAAATCTCCTTCTCTTATAGATTTCAAGACAAGGTGCATGTACACATCATCTAGCAATGGTTACAACAATCTAAAAGGATAGAAAGAATATGGCACCTCAGTCAAGTAAATGGAGATTTGCCAGGGTGAATAATGGTGCTTCTAAAGAGTCACAGTGTAGCCAACTGAATCCTATATCAAATGCTGCCAAGGTATCAGAGCAAAATCATCTGCCTTAAGGGGAGGGACAAGAAGTTTTTCTTCTTCAGAAGAACACACTGACTATCCCTAGACAATTTAACACAATATATTTAAAAAAGAGTAAGACCTCCTCGCAAGAACACTGTTGAGGTTGGTGGTGTTAATGAATGACAGATATATCCTTGAATAAATCAAAAGTTACACACATATATACAGTATATATATATATATATATATAATGTACTACTAATTTTCTGGCAGACATTTTCCATTAAATTTACAGACATTTCCATTAACTCTAAAACACAATGCAATACAGTGCAAAATTCAAAACACAGGTAAAGCACCTGCAAAAAAAATAAATAAATACAGAAAATTCCCCCATATTAATACACACTGCCCTATATTAAAGACTTTTTTTTTAGAGTAGAAATATATTACTCAGTCTAATATTTCTAATATTTTCTGTAGCATTACGTATTTTCGGCTTAAGACATTAAAATGTTTAGCCAACTTTAGCACAAGATATTTTTCTATTTTTTCTGATATAATATATTAATGCTTCAGCAGTGAAGAATTTCAAGGTGACAGTTCTACGTTTATTTTATTGTTCACTCTAAATAATTACATCTAATTTAAAAAGAAGTTTGATAAATTAATACAAATTACAAAGTTTAAAATAAAATTTTATAATAAAATAAAATGTATAAAATTATAATAAAACAAAAAAATTTAAATATGCATTTTCGGTGCTTATTAGAGAATCTAGTCTTCGATCCATTCACATGAGGAGCACAATTTGAGTCATGCGAGTGAGTTGATGCCCAGGATAATCTTCAAATCAGACATTTTGGTTCAGATAGTGCATTTAGTCGCTGCCCGAGCAAACAGAAGACTTAGCTCAGAGGATTTTGGAACAGAGCTCAAGTCTCCACTCCAGAGCTTGTTAGTAGTCCAGGAGGGAAATACATCATGTTTTAACTATAATAAATTTGATCCCATTTCTAAACAGAAAAAATATAGAGAAATAATAAATGCGCCTTGAGGGTCTTTAAGCATTTAACCGAGATGTTATCTATTTCTTGTTGTTCTCCATGATTTCCATGGGGCTTTGAAAGTTCACTAAATTCTTCTCTTCATTGTTCTAGTGTTGCTGTTTTTTCATTGCCCAGTCTTTCTGCTGTCAATAAGCTGGCACTGAAAAAGACAACGAGGACTATTCTTTATATTCGCTATGACCAGCCAAATGATGATCTCTGAGTTAAGATGTCATTCACCCCAAGTAGAAAGTTCAGGATTAGCCTTAACATGCCTGTGTAGTTTCTGGGAAGAAACTCTCTGCTGTCTTCCAACAGCTTATTCTGTGATGTAAAAGGTAAAAAGTGTGGTTGGACAGCATGCCAGACAAAACACACGATTAATTCCTACACAAAGAATGTCTTTCTATGCAAAGTAGAAAATAAATTTAAAAAATAATTAATTAATTAATCAAACCACAAGCAAACAGAAAGTCTCGTCTTAAAAGTGTTTTTCTTTACATTTAGACTGTAAGAGTCCTTTAGTTTAATACTGGAAAATCTAAATCATCAGATAGAGAAGCATGACCTAACAAACAGGTGTTAAACTGCCGTTTTTCTGAAGTCTATCCAAGTGTTCAGAATAATGAAGTTAAAAAGGTGAACATGTTGAAAGCACAGAATTAGAAACATTGATTCATTACACCTGGAATCAATGACGAGTCCTGGTTACAGGGTTTCTGCAGGTTTTATGATGGTAAATGCTTATAAACGTTTTGTACAGTCACAGTCCTATTCAAGAAGAGGTCACTTTTACTTTCAATTTGAAATTTAACTTTATTTAAGTTGTTTTAATTTGGAGAGAGGAGAAATGTGATACAGCTTCTTCTGTGCATGTATTGACAACTATACTTTTCTGTGTTTTACAGTAGTCTAAATGCTCTTAAATCACTCTGCCTTTACACGCATGCATAGAGACAGCATAATAGTGGCATATATCACATCGTAAATGGTGCATAGAAGTATCTCAGTTTACTATATTGTAGAACAGATAAAGTGATTTATACTTGTACTGTACAAATAGATTTAACTCTTAATAAGAGAGTGAACAAGTTTTAAGCTTCTATTTCAATGATCAAATTCAACACAATCTGTGTAATCCCAATGTAGAATAGAAAATGCAACTGAATGTATACCATTTATCTAAAACCACAACTTCCGTTCTTAACAGCATCATCATCATCATTACGAATATGACAGTTTCTTATCTTAATGTCAATATGAAACCATGTTCGCAACCCAGTTTACTTCTGTATTGTGAGATATGAGTTTCTGAACAAAATATTCAAAAAGAAAAAAAGTGGGTAGGAAATTTATCAGACTGTGATATGAATTTTTGGAATAACATGAACCAATTAATTGTTTATTAATTGCTTAATTAACTTAAGCAATTAAATTAATTGCTTAACTGCTTTATAAGAGGAATGTGTTTAACAAAACATATAGGATTAATTTTTCGATTGCAGTATCAAATTATTAAATTAAAAACACACACTCCATAAGCTCCATCTACAGCTCCTCTCTTGTCTTTGTGAGTGAGTGCGCTCTCCTCTGGTTGGGCTCTGTAAGCCAGTGCTGGTAGACGGCCACAGGGTTGATTTTCCAGTGTTTGTGGAAGGAGATTGGGCTTTGTCGTGCCAGAAGCTCTTTTACATAATCTTGTGGACGAGCCTTTGTTCAGAAAGGAGACCATGTGATTACACCAGCGGTTTCACACAGCTCATATATTAAGACACTTGTCCTAATTGTGACCATATAATTTCCCAAATGTTATTCTGAACAATTTATAAAAATGATGTACATTTAAACTTTTTATGTCCTTTCCTGCCATTACTAATTCTCTTTTGAATTTAAATTTCAACAACTTCTATGCCTTTTAAAGGTGTATTTCACCCAGAAACTAACATTGTCAATTTATTTACCCTCATATTGTTTGAAACCCATATTACTTCTTTCTTCTGTGGAAAAAAGGGAGTAGCTAGCAGAAAAATATGTAAGCTGCTTTTTACACAAAAAGAAAGTGAATGGTGGTCACACTACCGATCAAAGGTATAGGGTCAGTAAGGTTACTGTTTTTGAAGGAAATTAATACTTTTAATCAGCAAGTATGCATTAAATTTGTCAAAAGTGACAGTAAAGACATTTCTACCATGACAACTCTCTGAAGATTTTAGCATGGTAATGGATATGACAATGTTAATATATTTGGTCTTGGCGGAATAGATCTGCTATGCTCCAGAATTGCTGCTGCTGTTGGTTATTGCTGTTGTTGTAGATTATTGCTGCTGCTTCAAAGCAAGTACAGGAACTTGTTACTGCCAATACATACGAGCATGTATTAATTTAAGACATACTTCTGCTTCACAAATAGCGCATATAAATAATCCATAGCAGATCTATACAGGTGGAGCTGGGGAAGGTGGAGGGTTTCAGAGGAACTCTGAAAGCGCCCTGCGAAATGCTCTAGTGAATGCTAACCAGCCATTTAAATGTAAAGCAGCAAGCTCATTGGCTGCGTATGCAACATGAACCAATCAGCTTGTGCCAAGTAGTTTAATGCTGTGAATATCATCAGTTTGCGTTAACGTCCCATCAGCCTGCACCTGCACCAAGTTTTGTTTTATGACAGAACTTGGCATTTATAATGTTACAAAAAAAATCTATTTCAAATAAATGCTGTTCTTTTGAACTTTCTATTCGTCAAAGGATCTTGAAAAAAAAAAAGTGTCACAGAAGGCACAACTATTTTCAGGTTTGATAATAAAATGTTTTTTTGAGCACCAAATCGGCATTTTAGAAGAATTTCTGTAGAATCATGTGACACTGAGGACAGGAGTAAAGACATTTGAAAATTCAGATTTGTCATCACAAGAATAAATTACATTTTAAAGCATATTAAAGCAAAACAGTTAATTTAAATGAATATAATACTTCTCAATATAACCGTTTTACTGTATTTTTGATCAAATAAACGCAGCCTTGGCAAGCATAAGAAATTTCTTTCAAAAACATCTTACCAACCCCAAATTTTTGAAAGGTAATGTATGTCTGTCAAGCTTTTCAATGAATAACTACATTTCTCATATAAGCATCTATCTTTAATAGATCCTTAAATTTACAATCAAATCCATGAAATTTAGGATCAAATAGGAAATTCATTTTATAAATGAGGTTCTGGGTCTTGGGAATGCAAACCAAAAGATAAATGAATCTGTCTTCCTGTACCTTCAATTCTGCTGTGAAATAAACTCAAGACTGCTCTTCACATTTGTACCCACATTTCAGCTTATTTGCTGCTCTGCACAAATTTACTTGTGTTTTTGCTGCTGTAGAGCAGCACAGATAAAGACAACATGTGAGTTGTCGGTGTGCGGGTGTGTATGCTACCTGATGGAAAAGTGGGCTGTGTGTGACCGGGAGCCCCAGTGTGGTCAGACACATCCCTAGCACCATGTCATCGGGGGCATCCGAACTGCGGCAGCCGCAGCCACCTGCCAAAATATTCTGCACCGCTACTCTACTGAACACCATCCTGTAAGAATGTAGAAAGAATGAAATAGTTCTTGAAATGAAATGTTCATCATTTGGTTCACACAGAGAATTAAGATACTGAATACTACAACAATTCAGGACAAATAACAATGTGACAAGGTTACATGTCCAGAATCAAGTGGGAATGAGTCACACTCACCTGTGTGACAGTCACCAGACACCATTGTGTCTTTAACAAAGTACCTACATTGTAATGGGAAGTCACTGTCTGCTAATTAGTATGCTACAAGTAAACAGAAAACTAAGCAGTTTCTAAGCAGCATACTGTTGGGACACAAAGATTGCAACATTAAACAAATCAGTTCAAAACTCAATCATACCACTCTTAAACCAACATCATCTCAATAACATTTTCTTAAGGGGTGTTTGCTTAAGTTGCTGTAAAAATTGTAGGTCAACTGGTTTCCAAGGGGAAATTATGTGGTTGCAAAGGGGTTTTGAGTGTTTAGTATGTTGCTGAGTGGCTTCTAAAGTGTACTGGGTGGTTGCCATGGCATTACTAGAAGGTTGCTAAAGGCTTCGAAGCTGTTTTAATTGCATTGCTAAGGTGTTCTGGGTGGTAGAATCGTTTTGCAACTGAATCATTACTCCCTAAATCGCAATCATAATCGAATCAAATCGAATCGTGAGGCAAATAAAGATTCACGCCTCTATTAGGCAAGCTGGTAGTTCGTGGGGGATTCTGAGTGGCTTTTAGTATGTTTCTAGGGTGTTCTAGGTTGTTTCTGATGCATTACTATGAGGTTGCTATAGGGTTCTAAATGGCTTCTAGGGTGTTCTGGGTGGTTGCCATGGCGTTAAAGTGCAGTTGCTAAAGGGTTCTGTTTTGTAAACCTGTGTGGTAAACCCGCACCCGCAGTACTTAACAGAACACCCAACCTGTTATCCAACAGCAGCACTAATTAAATTTTGTACCCGCCCCACTCGCTTAACATAAAGACCGCGACCTGATCCGCACCCAAATTAAATCTACTACTTCCCTTGATCAGGCAGACAAAAATAATTTACTTGTAACATGTAACACAAGCAATCAAACCAATTTTAGGCAGAGTTGATGCATTTAAGAAAAAAATAGACACACAGCCCAACATGGTAATAATTTACAGAAAAAAAGATGAGAACATGCATCCATTAAGTACAATACAAAATTTTTGCCTACATCATGTGAACAATCTACCCATACAGGGTATTTTGAACAAATGTGCATAAATCACACCACAGGCTATACAGATGTTTAGATCTCTCCATAAATTAAAAGAACATAACCAAATTTAAGCTTTTTTCGGATTCACTCTGCATTAAAATTTGGTTGTCTCTCCTGAAATTCTGCAGTGTATAGTGTATTCATGGCCGTTGGTCCTCTTAGCAGCATGAAAAATTTAACTTTTATTCAAATTGTGAATAGATTATATACAGTGCCGCTTGAAAGTTTGTGAACCCTTTAGAATTGTTTATATTTTCTGCATAAATATGACCCAAAACATAATCAGACTTTCGCACAAGTCCTGAAAGTAGACAAAGAGAATCCAATCAAACAAGTGAGACAAAAATATGTTCTTTGTCATTTATTTATTCAGGAAAATGATACAATATTACACATCTGTGAGTGGCAAAAGTATGTGAACCTCTAGGATTGGCAGTTAATTTGAAGGTGAAATTAGAGTCCATCTGTTTTTCAGAGATGTTTTCAATCGGTGAAATTACTATCACTAACTGTGATACCCGTTTTATTTAAAGAACATGGATCTATCAAAGTCTGATCATGTTTGTGGAAGTGTATCATGGCATGAACAAAGGAGATCTCAGAGGACCTCGGAAAAAGAGTTGCTGTTGCTCATCAGGCTAGAAAAGGTTACAAAAACATATCTAAAGAGTTTTGACTCCGCAAATCCACAGTCAGACAGAGTGTGTACAAATGGAGGAAATTCAAGACCACTGTTACCCTCCCGAGGAGTGATTGACCAACAAAGATCACTCCAAAAGCAAGACGTGTAATAGTCTGCAAGGTTGCAAAGGAACCCAGGGTAACTTCTAAGCAACTAAAGGCCTTTCTCACATTGGCTAATGTTAATGTTCATGAGTCCACCATCAGGA
>NW_015670979.1:449988-450214 GCF_001515625.1 Sinocyclocheilus rhinocerous | reverse complement strand
AGTTCATAGGAGGAAACCCACCAACATCACAGAGCTGAAGCGGTTCTGTACTGAGGAATGGGCTAAAACTCCTTCAAGATGTTGTGCAGGACTGATCAGCAGTTACAAGAAACATTACCTGCAGTTATTGGTCAGACCAGATACTGAATGCAAAGATTCACATACTTTTGCCACTCACAGATATGTAACATTGAATCATTTTTCTCAATAAATGAATGGCAAAGAA
>NW_015670979.1:447211-449897 GCF_001515625.1 Sinocyclocheilus rhinocerous | reverse complement strand
AAGGCCTTTCTCACATTGGCTAATGTTAATGTTCATGAGTCCACCATCAGGAGAACACAGAACAACCATGGTGTGCATGGTGCATCCAAAGAACATTGCTGCCAGTCTGCAGTTTGCTAAAGATAATGCGGACAAGCCAGAGGGCTACTGGAGAAATGAGATGTTGTGCAGGACTGATCAGCAGTTACAAGAAACATTACCTGCAGTTATTGGTCAGACCAGATACTGAATGCAAAGATTCACATACTTTTGCCACTCACAGATATGTAACATTGAATAATTTTTCTCAATAAATAAATGGCAAAGAAAATATTTTTGTCTCATTTGTTTGATTGGGTTCTTTGTCTACTTTCAGGACTTGTGTGAAATTTTGATTATGTTTTGAGTCATATTTATGCAGAAATATAGAAAATTCTAAAGGGTTCACAAACTTTCAAGCAGCACTGTATATGAAGTGAGCAAAGAGCGCTCCCTTTATATTCAGGCTGTCAATCACTTCAGTTGCAGCACGATTGGCTACAATGCTCAACACTGCAAATCGTTTTGTAAATAGAAACATTTTATGGTCTTCAGACTATAGAGTGTGAACCTATCAGCAGGTATTGAACTGAGTCGAAATAGTCTTGGTTATTGGACCCGCAGTCAGCCAATGCCTACTGATTCCCGCATCAGAAAATTACAACTTAAATATTATTCCATGCATTACATAAAATATTTAGCGGTTCACCCATATCTGGCCACATGTAGGTTCTGAATGGTTTTAAGCTTATGTATTTTGGATGGCTTCCACTGCATTACTATGCAGTTGCTATGGTGATCGGAGTGATTATTAGCACATTGCTAGGTGATTACTAATGCTGTGTTCCATTTGTACTCGGAAATTGAATATTCCGAGTTCCCAGTAGGAACTGGATCGCCCTCCAAAGGAGAGTTCTGACTCGAAATCTCAGAGGAGTCGCAACAACTCCAACTTCAGAATCCATTATGGCTGCTCAGTGCATCAACAGATTGTCTGTGTCTCAATAAACTCAGTGGTGAACACAGTACTATCCAACCTCTATTTGTGGACATGAAACTATGGTGTTATCTGTGCAAAATACCGCTTTTTATTTGTTTTTAATTTATTTGTATTGCGAACAGTGGACGCGTCCGTCTTAGTTTTCGAACTTCTCTACTGGAACACGGTCCACTTGGATGTGACGCCATTCCCAGCTCCGACATCTGACTTCCGAGGTAAATCGAACACGGCATTACTGACAAGTCAAAAAAGCCCACCCGGAAGTCTTCATTTTATGCTAGTCTCTAAATATGCCTCGGGCTAATTTTTTCACCTGCTTTATCATCTGTCAGGTGAAAATTTTAAACCTCATTCAGGCACGTGCACAGATAGACATCAAAGGGGGCTTGAGCACCTGCCCTTTTTCATCCTCAAGAGAAAGTGCCCTTTTTTCTGGGGAGTATTTTTTTTAAATGAATATATGTATATATGTGCGCGTGTGTTTCTGTTTGGGCACAGCTTTCCCTGTCAAACTAATAAAAAATTTAAATATCAGGTCGGGTCTGGAAATGTTGAGACTCTGTCGAGTTCCGATGCCTTTCTCCCCTCCGTACAGGAACAGCACAGCAATGTAGCACACATTGATCGGCACATGCACATCACATCACAGACAGGCAGAGAGCCGCAGAAGTGAAGCCCTCCCTCCCTTTCCAGTTGTGTTTGTCTTGGTGTGGAGGTGAGTTGGTGATGAACAAAAGACTAAACTACCTGTGCCTCGAATTTACAGCCAATTACCCAAAAGGCAATTATAGTTAATTTGTCTTGCTAACATCCATGGCTCATGAGAGCTACCATGTAAGTTAGCTAAAGTTTAGCTAAGGCAATAGGATATCTAGTAGGTTAGACCAGTGCACGTTCTTTCACTGTATGATTCAGTTTATTCAAATGCATTTAGAATGATCACAAAATTCAAGATATGGGGGCAGAAATGTATATATTTATATCATTTCATATAGTTAATCAGTATCACGCGAAGACTGACATTTTTTCCACCAAAAAGCAGCATGGTTACAAATGTGATATTGATTTTATACAGCAGTTCAATAAACAAGAATTTAATATTAAGATACTTACGTTTTAGACACAATATTGACACTTTTTGCTCTATTTCGCCAACAAATCTCTGAGCTGCGCAACATGACTGTTACAGGGCGAACGAGATGTGAGACGTGCGGATCCATCTGCAAATCTTTATTTTCAAACATGGTCAAAACAGGCTTGGGTCAGACACCAGCAAACAGATATAGACAAGGCAAGACAAAGAGTAATCCATATACAGGCGTGGGTCAAACGACGGCAAACATAATCCAGGGGGCGAGGCAACGGGTAATCCAAAAACATGCAATAATCCAAGCAAGGGGCAAACAGAGTCCAAACGACAAAACAAGAGAATAATCCAAGACAGGCAGGTGATCAAGAAACAGGCAATACGACGTGACTAAACTAAGACTAGAACTAGGAACAAGAACTGGAAACTATGACTGAAAACTGGCTCCGTAATGTTGCTATCACTAGGAGAGAGATACACGCAAACAATACTCGACAGTCTGAGAAGGATCTGAGTGAGTGTAATATAGTGTGTGTGTGATTGGTTACAGCTGTGTGCAATCAGTGCAATGGATGATGGGA
>NW_015670979.1:435182-446696 GCF_001515625.1 Sinocyclocheilus rhinocerous | reverse complement strand
CAGTCTGAGAAGTATCTGAGTGAGTGTAATATAGTGTGTGTGTGATTGGTTACAGCTGTGTGCAATCAGTGCAATGGATGATGGGATATGTAGTCCGGGATGACATGCAACAGTTTGTGTAGTGTGAGAGTCAATGTAACGGAGGGGTGACCTCTGGTGGCTATCGGACGGAAGTCCATGGACAGGATTCGTGACAATGACGGCGTTTCGTTCCTGAATGAATCAACCGTTTTAAATTATTTGGTTCAATCGCAATGACTCACTTATTAACAGTGACTTGCTGCCACCTACTGGCAGCTTTAATTTCACATTTAAAGTATCTTTTCTTTTTTTTTTTTAAATAATTTCAAATATCAGTATTCAGGTAAAAGTGCCCATAAAAGGTAAAAATCAATTTAAACTTATTGGAAAAGATTAATTTCTATCACTGCTGTGAAATGATCACCACACAGAATATGAAGAATATCAAAAACATTAGGAGTCAGCTGTCCATGGTAGTCCTTAAGACATCAGCACAATAACACACTCAGCAAAATATCAATTATCGTTATCGATAAAATCCCAGAAAATAGATATATTTTTGTCAGTATCGCACACCCCTAATATATTTAAAGTTTTGATTAGAAAAAAATTAAAATAAATATGAGAAGTGCCCTTTTTTCCACTTGAGCCCCTGCCCCTCAAAATGTCTGTGCACGTCCCTGCTCATCACTTAGAAAAGTAATAGCACATCTGAACTATGCACTTAAGTTTAATACTTGAGGATAAAGGTTTAGAACGAACCCATAGGCATAAGTATGGGCAATAGTAATATCTCAGCAGCACATATCTAACTCACCCTCCACCTCCCGTGATGTAGCTGTAGCCGTCCCTGCTAAGCCCATAGCCGTAACGTTCTCCAACACTCACAGCTTCATTTGGATCATAACATCCCAGCAGCCTCCGCAGTCTGGGTAGACTGGAAGACAATGGTTATATAGTACAATAAATGTCAAATATGCACAATGTCAGTTTACCAAACAGGTATTTCTCATAAACAAACTAACCATAACAATAAACATCAGGTGCCAACTATTACTATAGGTTAATATAGGCATAGACTGAACATATTAACAAAAATCCAGTAACTTTATTTATTTATTTATAACTTGAATCGACATGCACAGCTGACAAAATTTCTCTATATTGTAATCATTATGATCACACTTGTAATAATCGCTTTAATGAACTTCTGCTTCAAATTAATTCATGTTGACTAGCTGTATGATTCTATTATCTTGAACTGTTCATTTGTGAAATGAACATTACTTGGACACATTCACTTCTGCTTTGTAATGTAGACACATGCATTTTCTGTAAAGCTGCTTTGAAACAAAGTGTATTGTGAAAAGCGCTATACAAATAAAATAAAATTTAATTTATTTCTTTTCTACCCATCCAACGTTTTGGCCTGTCGTCAGCCCTGTGTTTCCAGCACTCCTTGCTATATTAGCAAAAATGCACATTTGGATGAAAACACAATATATTAAAATAAACGCAATACAAAGTATTTTTAAAAAGACTTAAAAGAGACTTCACAGCCATGTGAATTCCAGTCCAAATTTTGCTCCAGTTTCAGAATTGTGACCTTATGTGCTTTGCCACACAATGAGAGTATTTTCGTGTGGGCGTATTTGATTTTCAGGTTTGTGCCTGATTGCTGGATTATAATTCTGCAGATGGTATGAAAGACAGACTTTTAAATTCAAAATGACATGGGTTGTCATATTTTCAATTAAGCACATGCATCTTAATGCATTTAAAGTTCTTTTTTATCTAGTGGTAAGTCCCCTTAAAGTCATGACTTCTGATGATCTTTCACCAGTGTAAAGAAACCGCATTCACCTGATCAGTGTGTCATCATCAACTATGAGCAACCAAGGCGCTTGTGTTACTGCCCCACTCGCAAACCTCTTCAGGATGGCAAATGTTTTTGCACAGTGCCCTGTAAATACAAGCACAGTTTGTAACTAATCTATACAGGCTTTCTGGATGGTGTTCCTGCAATATGTTGGTATAAAGGGGAAGAAAAACAGCAGCTGAATGTCTTGAACGAGACAGGAGACTCAACTCTTTTGGGTCTTTTTTATGTTCTAAGAATTCTTAGCAGACTGAAGACAGACAGAAGGAGAATGTGGGGTCTGCTGTACTACAAAAACCTTTTTTCACTTACCACCAGGGGGCACAGAAATGATTTGACAATTAGGGGAGTGTGCCTTATCACCCTGGCTTATGAATATTAATTAGATGTCAAATTTGTCCAGTAGCAATTACTGATTAGCTGAATAATAGGTGCTAGATTATATTTTTTATTTTTATGTATTTATTTATTAGAAATACTGCTTGCTATTCAGTACCAAACCACTTAAAGGGGTCATATGATGCTGCTAAAAAGAACATTAACTTTTATAAAGAATATCTCTTTGGATTTGAGACTTTATTCTTTGCAACTTTACAGATCTTCTTTATGCACCAAGAGCTTGTAACACTCCAAAGAGAAAGGAAAAATTGAAATCGCATCATATGACCCCTTTAAAGCAGTTTTTGTATTTGGCAAAAAAAAATTTTACATGGTCATTTCTACATAAACAGTGTTTAAATAGAATACTGATTTAAAGTTTTTTTAATAACTGTGATTTTTTTTATGTTTTAGAAATGATAAAGCTTATGCTCATAAAGACTGCATGTATTTGGTCAAAAACAGTAAACAACAACAGTAGTAAAAACAGTAATATTGTTTCCACAAAAATATTCTTGTGTTCAACACTGATAATATAAAAATCATTATTAATAACTGAGAATCACTAATGATTGCTAATAAGCGAGTACCAAATCAGTATATTAGAATGATTTCTGAAGGATCATGTGACACTGAAGACTGGAGTAATGATTGCAGCCATCACAGGAATAAATTGCATTTTAAAATATATTAAAACAGAAAACAGTTATTAAAACTAATAATATATCACAAAATTCTTGTTTTACTGTATTTTTGATCAAATAAATAAGCACAGGACTTTGTGAGTTTGAGAAAAACATTTAAAAATTCTAATTATTTCAACCCAAAAATATCATCAACACCAAAGCATTCATACCCACAGCAAAACAAACTAATCATATGCAATGATCACAATCAAGCCAAATTGGATGTAATCATGAGCTTGGCCCAACACTAACTATCCGCCTCACCCTGAGATCCCTAGAGATTAAACTGGACCTGATCAACAAACAACGGAATCAATACCACCATTGTGGTTCATTCCAAATACCTTTGACTTTTCTGGCTCTTTTCTGTTAAGGGGATAGAACAGAGGAGAAGTGGTTGAAAACGACTGAGAACAGAGGTGGTGAGATCGGAAAATTACATGGATTCAAAAGCTTGAGTTGCCCACTGCACAATGTGTCTGGCCCTTCCATTTCTTTAGGCTGCACTGGAATTTTCTTGATTCTAAGAGGCCCCATAGCTTCCATTAAAGGTTTGCCATTGTTGGATGGAAATGCACCCTGATGACTGTGCCGTTACATAGGAACATTCCAACATTTCTGTGGTAAATTACAGGGTTCGAAAGAAACCACAAGGATTAGAGTCAGTGTGGTTCATAAGGCCCTTCGCTCTTAGATAGATAAGAAGAGATGATACATAAGCAAAATTGGCTGCTCAAAAAAATTGCTCAAAAACTCATGAGCAAGACGGTGCAGATGATTCCCTCGGCTTGGGTTCAGGAGGTTAATAGTGGCTCTGTGACACTGCGAGGATGAGTAAAAGAGTGGTTTAACAGAGTGACAGAGGGAAAGAGAGGTGCTACAAAAGCTCTGCAGCACCCATGAAAGAGAAGCTCTCCTAGGCAGTCGAATGAGAAGGTCAGCCAGACACAGGCTGAGGGATGGGGAGCGGACAGGAGGAGGACAGAACAAAACATACTGAAAGAAGCTCCGGAACACCGACTCTCTGGATCTGTGGGAGTAATGTCTTTTCAGAGCATTACCACAGCACAGCTGACTGAGCTCTCCTCTATACACACTCACACACACACACCCCCAAGAGAAGACTTCTCACTCCCCCAGACGCTAAGCTCTTCATTCTGGTGCAGAGACAAAGAAACTGAGAGAGACAAAAAGATGGGTGCAGAAGTCTAATTTAGGGGACAGGTGTTGAGAGTCCTCAGAGACTATTCTCAGCTCTTTCATCATAAGCAAATTTCCTGGAGATGAACACTGCATGTATGATGTTTTTGAGTTTTGGCCACTAGCTGGAGGGACCTGAGAAGAATTTGAAGGGAGAAGAATGTCTCCAGGCTGACACTGCAGTCAAATATATTGTGCGTTTAAAATGAGTATACTTAAAAATTAAGAATGTCCCACTGATTGAGAGTTGAGTAACACATAACTAACCGAAACTCATTAAAATGACTGACATGAATAAGACAGCAAATATCACTTTTAGACTTACTGTACTGGCATCCATCTATCTATCTGTCTGTCTGTCTGTCTATCTATCTATCTATACCTGTCTGTCTGACTGTCTGCCTGTCTATCCATCCACTTGTCTGTCTGTCTATTGGAAGAAGGCATTATTATTTCTGTCTTTGCAGCAAACTTGTCAAACAGAAGTCCATTAACAAATGTGCATAAACAGCAGAGGAAAATGGCAAGCACAAAGGAATATTTACCGTGACGAGTAAACTGATGTCAATCGACTGGTAGCAACCAATGCCCCATCCATTAAGCTTCAGGCTATGAATAAAACAAACGTTCTGACTTTACAAAATTTGACATCGGACTGTTTTCCATAAAAGACACCACAATACATTTTGCACATCACAAAGAGGGAATGATAAAGTCCATTTAAATGTTTCATTTCGAAGACTTTGTCTCAACCTGTGACCCAAAACCATATAAAAGTACAATGTGAGCCATGTTCTTAAAGGATACAATACGTCTTCCTTTGTTATTGTGTTTTTTTTTAATCCCACTCGTAATGGTTCTTTTCAAATGCATAACTCAGACTGTGTAATTCAGTTTGACAAGTTGATGCTTGTCTAAACATAGTAAGTGATTAAAAACCATATATAAAGGAGTGTTGCATGTTCCTCAGAGATCATGATGGATAAATGGTCACAGTGGAACACTGAACCTGTTGTCATCCCAAAATAAGTAACAAGAGACAAACCTCTCTCCGTGTTAGGGACTCCCAAGTGGATTGTGGGTATATATGGGTCTGTGATGTCACTGTAGTATTCCAACGAGGCAGCATCTTTTTCCCAAGTTTGTTTAACTAAAGGAACTGTGAAGATACATTTGTGCATGCAGTTTAAGATAGTATTACATTTACTTGAGATTATAACATCCATATGAAAGGGTAAAAAGATAAATAAAAATCAATAAATCATATGAAATTAATAACTTCACAAAAAATATATCCTGCTGTAAATCTGCAGATGTTTTACCAGCACTGATATTTATGATCTTTGTAGCCACACACAAAATGTTGTAGTATTTCATGCTGCCTGGAAAGTTTGATAAAATCAAACTCTAAACATAACCATGCAAATCGGTGCAATTATGCCTGACCAGCTGCCAAATTGAATCTCTCCTGGAATATAAACCAGCATTTATACCTGTCCTATTAGACAGTACAGAGAGAGCGGAGAAGAGGACTGGGGAAAGAGTTGTCTTTGTAAGTACAATGTTTCTGAAAAGCCACAATGGAACTTTGTGTGGCTATAATCAGCTAAATCAATTCATTGTTACTTACAAACATCATGTGTGGGCCGAGACACGAAGCGACTGACAGTTGTAATTATTCCCTTTTATTATTGTCTTTCTGTAATCCTCTCAACGCATGGCTTGGTGGGCTTTTTCTGCTTTGCAGGCTTTACTTTTTAATCAAGACTGAATGATCCAATCCATTTTAAACACACTGTTGCCAAAAATCTAAATTAAATAAAAGCTAAGCTAAATAAAACATGCAGTCATAGATATTTGTAAGAAGCAAATATTTCTCTCTCTGTAAATGGCATCTAGTGTATCTTAAAGTCTAATACTGATGGCAATGATAAAGCAGAGGAAGTGTGTAGTTTCTGCATAATAGTTACCAATCGCAGAAAAATACTATCAATACATTTATTTTTTATTTTTAGTTCAAGTTAGTTAATAATGAAAACTAAACTCCATTACTCATGTGAACATATACAACCTTAATATTAGAATGTATTATTGCATGCAGAAATTAACATTAAACAAAATTATTAAATACTGTAAACTACTGGTCATTATTAGTTTGTTACAAACCGTTTTACCTAAAAAGCCCTGACTTCACCTTTAAAGTTTGGTTAGTTATGATCCAATCATGGTCTTTATCTGTTTTTGAAGAACGGGCTGACTACACCCACCTCTATCTCCATGAAATCTTTGACATGTTTTAACAGCAACAAAGACGTCCTCCTTCTGCACAGGGTTTCCCTACAAAGAACATAAAAGATATTTACAGCAGTGTGGTGTCTGCTACCAATCTGGGTGTTACAGTATTTGGGGGAAAACCAAAGTACCGCTTGTTCCTACATTATATAGTAGGACTTAGGACCATTAAAGGAGTAGTTCACTTCCAAAACAAAAATTTACAGATAATGTACTCACCCCCTTGTCATCTAAGATGTTCATGTCTTTCTTTCTTTAGTCGTAAAGAAATTGTTTTTTGAGCAAAACATTTCAGGATTTCTCTCCATATAATGGACTTCTAGGGTGCCCCCGAGTTTAAACTTCCAACATGCAGTTTAAATGCAGCTTCAAAGGGCTCTAAACGATCCCAGCCGAGGAAGAAGGGTCTTATCTAGCGAAACGATCTGTTATTTTCTAAAAAAAAATTACAATTTATATTCTTTAACCTCAAACGCTCGTCTAGCTCTGCGTAAACTCTGCTTTTTCAGGTTCAAGACAGTTAGGGTAGGTCTAAAAACTCCCATCTCATTTTCTCCTCCAACTTCAAAATCGTCCTACATCGCTGTTTTACCGTTTTTTTGTAAAGGGCGTTTGATCTTCTTTGCATGTTCACTTTGTAAACACTGGGTCGGTACTTCTGCAGCGATGTAGGACGATTTTGAAGATGGAGAAGAAAATGAGATGGGAGTTTTTAGACCTACCTTTACTGTCTTGAACCGGAAAAAACTGAGTTCACGAAGAGATAGACAAGACGAGCGTTTGAGGTTAAAAAGTATATAAATTGTAAACATTTTTTTAGAAAATAACAGATCGTTTCACTAGATAAGACCATGCTTCCTCGGCTGGGATCGTTTAGAGCCCTTTGAAGCTGCATTTAAACTGCATTTTGGAAGTTCAAACTCGGAGGCACCATAGAAGTCCATTATATGGAGAGAAATCCTGAAATGTTTTCCTCAAAAAACATTATTTCTTTACGACAGAAAAAAGAAAGACATGAACATCTTGGATGACAAGGGGGTGAGTACATTATCTGTAAATTTTTGTTCTGGAAGTGAACTACTCCTTTAAGTTATTACAGAATGTCTGTGTGTCAGCTTTGAGTGGACACTTTGTATAAAGTGGCTTATTTCGAGGATTATGAACTCATAGGCTTTTGATTATCACTCAGAAAGAACAACAAATGTGAAAAGCCACAAGCAGGAATTTGGCATTCACGTTTGAAGACTGTCATTTATTAGGGCATTAGAGCAAGGAAATTCAATGACAACTGACTATGACATATTAATACGCCTTGACTTTCTCTTGGGAGATTTGTCATAGTTTTATTAATTCACATGGCTGAGAGTTTGTATAAATCTCTCTGAACAATTGTAGAAGGTGTGTTAGCATTTCTAGTACTTACACAGGCAGACAAGTAGGTGTTGATGGTCGTAGCACAATTTCCTGTTGAGGACAAGCTTTGTAGCTCTGAGCAAAACTCATTCACCACAGTCAAAGCAGGACCTCTGCCTTCCTCCCAAATGTAGAGGGCAATCTGAAACATCAATAAGAGAAGCAAAGCATGACTTCTTCTAGAAATTACTATTAAGAGTTGTACTGTAGAAACAGTGCAATTAAAACAAAGAACTAAGCACTTCAGAGATCAGAGAAAGAGAGTGTATCTTGTAAACAAATAGTTCACCAAAAATGTAAGTCACAATAATATGAATTAAATAAAAGATTTTCATGGAAGGATGATTAAATTGCACTGTAAAATGATACACTGCTCTGGTACTTTTATAGTGGCTCTTTGGAACTTGATGTCACAACGTGGTTGTGAGGTTAGAGTAAACGCACGAGGAAGATGAATAAGGTCATCTTTAATAATCCACAAAGCAAGAGTCCACACCGACCAACAGTCCAAACAAAACCTTAACAATGACGACACCAGACAACCAAACACAAACGGAACTGAACTTAAGTAGAGGAGATAACGACACACACACCTGAACATAAAGATTAAATCAAATGAATCACCATGACAACAAATGAAAGACTGAAAGACATGACCAGTAAGTAAATGACAACAGGATTTTCATTTTTGGGAGAACTATCCCTTTAAGAACAAGACAGATGCCAGTCGGTATGACCAGAGGCTTTTGAGCAGACTCTTAAGAGTACTGCATCAATAGAGATCACAAAAGTAGCACTGAGAGTTCTCTCTGGAACATACAGTCTGATTTTTATCAGCGCGAGAGAGAGAGAGAGAGAGAGAGAGAGAGAGAAGTGATGGCAAGAGAAAAGGAGAGGGAGCGTCTTTCAATGTCACACAATTAAATGACAGCTCCTCCATAAAAATATCAATGCGGATTAATATATACACCAATATTCCCGTAGGCAAATGGCATATTATTTCAACAGGAGATGCAAGACATTTTGAATTGAGGTGTGACATCAAAGGAGAGTATAGATATTGGAATGATAGATCTGGAGAGGTGGGGAAAAAAGTCTATTATCTGTGTCTGGGTTATTTTGGAAAATAATGTCTTTTGTTGAGATGCTTTCTAGCTGATGCATTAGAGCAACTTCCATTACAAATTATTCATATTTACAACAAAAAATCAAGCACTTTCATTGCAAGATAATGAATATTTACCAAACAAACAAAAAGAGCATATGTACACTGAAATATTTTGTGATCTTTCTCACCTCATGTTGAAGGTCAATTGTGAAATCTGATTTGGGCGGCTCATAATTCACACGCTCTGCAGTTCTGAGATACCAGATCAAATAATATCTGTATTAAAAGTGTAAAGTAGCAGTTTGCTGAAGAGGTACGCAAAAGGCACAGAGATGAAATCTAACCGCTTAGCCAGGGGGCAACTGAGGGCCCAGCCAGCCATGAAGTCAGGGTAACTGAAACTGTAGGGGTCCTCTGAGAAAGCATAATGGTGGATAATTGTTGGTTCATCATCATGGAGGGGTCTGCCCAGAAACCACTCCTATGGAGAAAAAAACACTTGGGTAAGAAACAGGAGGCTTTCATGTGCCAAGTCCTATTTCAGACTGCTCTTTCATTACCTCAAGTCTGCAGGAGAAGGTTTTATGTATTGTGTTGACATAGAGATTCTACCTTTTCTCCAGGGAATGCTAGTTCATGGAGTAGTAGCACTTTGTAAGAATCTGCAACGCTTTATTTTCAATTCACATGGACTAAATAGCATTATCCAAGATGTTGTGGTACAACATTTTGTTTTCAATTCAGTGACAATGAGAGTCAAAAAATATATTTTAACAGGGAGGACAGAACAGTCAGTCCTGTTTATAATTTCTGTGTAAGATCCAAATCCGTAATGCCCTCACATTCATTTTTTTGTTTACTGACATTATGTTTGGGTCTCTTAAGGGAAAAAATAAAAAACAGTACAGGTAACATTTCACACAATCAAGAAACAATTCATGAGAGAATGGATCCCTAAGGGCTTTCTCGCAGCTGCTGATGATGGGATGTCTGAAATTAAAGTGACATAGAATTTCAAGTGCTGCGTGTCCACAGAGTGAAAAGTACATTTGGTTGAGAAAGTAAATGAGGACAACACTTTTCGACTGCTTTCTTGAAATTCTGCATACCCAGTCTCAGTGACATGATTAACGCTCAGTACCTCAACCAATGACATGCTCTCTTAGTTTTTCTGATTCAAATACAACGATTGTTGCTCTAAGAGAGCCACAGTAAACAAAGTGTTAAGTCTTGATATTACACTTTTGCAGTAACAATAGCTGAAAGACTGAGAAGTCTGCAGCTCACCTTTCTTGTGTTGAATTTGCTCAGCACCTGCAGAAGGTTGTGTAAGTTCACATTGGTCTCTTCTTCCAAAAACACAATCCACAAAGATGTTAGACAGTATTGTGAGGCAAGGCTGTAGACAAGAAAAACAAGAATACAGTTGCATAAAATGTGTTAAATGCATAAAAGACCACCTCTTGACATGTCTTGAGTGTTTATTCATAAGGTCGAGTAAATTCTGTGTTTTGTTTGTTTTTGAGTTTTACCGTGGCAGTGCCGGAAGAATGCTCCAGTTCCCATCATAGTCTGACAGCTTGTGAAGGAGCACAACATCTGGTGAACTCTGCAATACAGCACAAAATCTGGTAACATCTCAAACGAACAACACCCAGATAAGGGGTTTTTGCACAGTGTTATTCATAACTCAACGCATTCTAACAGGTGATATTGACTAAGGCAGAAAGCAGTTCTTCATGCAGGTGACAGAATTATCATTAAAAGCTGACAGGTCATTTATAAATAAACATGTAACAATTGATATGCATGAGTTCACAGTTAATCCTATTTTAAAGGTCAAGGTCAAGGTCAAGTTTATTTATATAGCACCTTAAAAGCAACAAGTGCTGACCAAGGTGCTGCACAACCAAAACATCAGAAAAATCAACCAACAAAAGCATTAAGACAATATAAAATTTGAAATAATTAAATAATGCAATAAGTAATGCAAAACATCACCAAACAAAGAAACAAACAGAAAAAAATAAAAATAAATGTCAAGTTAAGCAAAAGCCTGAGAAAAAAAGATATGTTTTAAGAGATGATTTAAAAGAAGATAACGTAGGGGATGATCTGATGGATAAAGGCAAAGTGTTCCAGAGTGTAGGACCAAGAACTGAAAAAGCTCTGTTCCCTTTAGATTTTAAACGAAATTTTGGGACAATCAATAACTTCTGAGAAGACGATCTAAGCGTTCTCACAGGAGAATAGAAATGGAGAAGATCTGAAATGTAAATTGGGGCAAGACCATGAAGTGCTTTAAAAACTAAAACTAAAACCTTAAAATCAACTCTGAATTTAACAGGTAACCAGTGAAGTGAAGCTAACACAGGGGTAATATGCTCCCTCTTTTTTGTCCCTGTCAAAAATCAAGCAGCAGCATTCTGTACCAACTGTAAACGTGATAGTGAAGACTGGTTAATTCCAGCATAAAGAGCGTTACAGTAATCCAGCCGGGTTGAAATGAATGCATGAATAACAACCTCTAAATCATT
>NW_015670979.1:424767-435076 GCF_001515625.1 Sinocyclocheilus rhinocerous | reverse complement strand
ACCAGTCTAATGCAGTACCACAAATGCCAACCTCAAGATTTAATCTTTTTAAGAGGATACTGTGATCTACTGTATCGAAAGCTGCGCTCAGGTCCAATAATAAGAGAATAGTACAGTTACCAGTGTCTGCAGATAACAAGAGATCATTTACTACTCTTAAAAGAGCTGACTCAGTACTATGTTTTGCTCTAAAGCCAGACTGAAAAGGATCCAGAATATCATTAGAATTTAGGTAGAGGGAAATCTGGTTACATATAACCTTTTCCAAAACTTTGTGCAGAAATGGCAGTTTTGAAATAGGCCTATAATTATTTAATTCAGTGGGATCAAGATTTGTTTTTTTGAGTAAAGGCTGGACCACAGCATGTTTAAAACAGGAAGGGACAGTGCCTGTCTGTACAGAACCATTAATAATGGAGCGTAAGCTAGGCAAAACAGAGGGCAGAACATCCTTCAGCAGCTTTGTAGGAACAACATCACAAGAACAAGTAGTTGATTTCATATTTAAAATAATGTCTGACAACTCAGAAAGTGAGATAGCTTGAAAGTTTGAAAACACAGAGGAGCTAGTGTTTTCATATTTAAAATTCTGGGATAAATTACAAGAAATCTGCACCCTGATAGAAACAATCTCCCTGATAGAAACTTAAAGGAACACATGATCCAAAAATGAACATTCTTTTGAAATGGAAAAACAAAAGGGTTTGGAATTACATAGGGAACAATAAATAAATAAAAAAATTTTTTGTAAAACTCCTCCTTTAAAACTTCATGTCAACCACACTGATAAAGTTGTATAGTTGCAATTTCAAAATATTTAACTATTAAATTTCAAATTTAAAATACATTTAAAATATTAAATGTTTTATTTAAAATATATATATTTTGTAAATAAAAATGTATAACTCCAAATGACATCAAAAGGAACTAGCAGTTCAGAAGTTTGGGGATTAGGACCACAGGCTCTACTAGTCTTGTTTGAACTTCACATTGACCTTTACAGAGAAAGGTCAAGGAATGCCAATATTGAATGAGAAAAGGTAGGAGTAATGGGATGCCAGAGGGTATTTGTGCACCAAATGTGCTTAGAAGACTGAAACAGTGGCTTATTTAAATGATGAATACGATGGCAGAGAGTTTGAGGTTACTGAACAGATGGAAGATCAAAAAGACAACATTTGTGAGAGTGTGGTCAAGAACATTTTTTATAAATTGATTGACAGCAGAAAATGAAAACACCCCACATGACTCGCTGTTTTAAAACACAAATGTTGTTCTATTAAAGGCATGTTTCAAACTTTTTTTAACTTGTATCCTGAATGTTACATCTTCAGACTACTTTGCATAATTCAGGCAACAGGCTGTTAGCTTTCTCTAACTAAATCAGTCAGTTAAGTCAGTTAAAGATGATGGGTGTAATTTATGTGTTGAAAGCATTACCAAAAGAATTGCAAAAATAATAGCCCTCATTCACTAATAATGGTGTACAATTTGTGGATTTATTTGTGGAGAAAACGTTACCAGAAAAATTCTCAGAGATGCACAACAGCCGTTTGTGCACATAAATTTGTCCTTAGCCAGCTCACTCAAATGTAGATGAATCTGGATTATTATATGAGGGAGCGAGCATGTGCCCACAACTACTAATTTGTTAAATAAAATGTGGCAAAATCACTTATTAGAACATTCTGTACAACCTCACTGCTCACATCTCTCACTCTCGAGACTTCTCTGTCTTGTCTGAGAGCATCTGCAGCAAATTTGTCAAATAATGCAAAGTGTGCCATTATCAAAACCAGTAAAACCAAAATAGTTTTTAAGCAAGTGAATGAAGAATTGTTTACAAACAGGTTTCCAGAGCAATGTATTAGCTTTCATGGAAATCAACCTACAGATGGCTTACTTATAGTTGTCTCTGCATATTAAGGTGCAGCAGGAGAAAGTATTTTAATATCAAAAAATGCAAACATCACCTTTAGCATAAGAATGATTCTGTATTTTAAAACATACTGAAGAACACTTAAAAAGTTTAAGTTAAAATTTAAATCTCTAAAGTTTAAATCTACTTCATGAGGATCAGGGTTAATGAATGACACCCAAATGTCATTGTAATGGTGGACTGATCTTTGAAGGCTTCCAGACAGCTGCATTTGAAGGAGTGACAAAGTAGCGTGGTTGCCCAACTCAAGTGCCAGTTATATTGCCAATAGTGAGATGCTGGATGATGGATTATGATCTATCTATCTATCCATCTATCTATCTATCTACAATTGTATACCTTTAAATACTAATTCTAAATACATTATAGCTCTTTACTGAGTATTACAGTTATGCATACAAGAATAAACTAAACTTTAATTTTAAGGCTTTGTCAAGCCTAAATCCATTGTCTTGATTTATTTTACTTTGTAGTATTTACTTTGACTGTAATTTCCATAAGTTTGACACATGAGGACTAGGGCTGGGGGAAAAAATGGAATCACCTAGTGTACGGTTGGTGGTAATAAAGCTCACTATGATGAGGATTAACACTAGGAAATAGACTTTAATAACAAAATACTGGGGACAGGAATAAAATACACGCCAACATAAACGAGAACCGACAAACACTGAGGGAGAACTGATGACTTAAGTACATGACCAAACAAAGGAACTAATGGGATAATTAATAGAACACAGTTGAACTGAATACAACAATCAAACTAGAAACTAGGTCATACAATGGGGCAAACATGAGTACGGTGGCCGAGAGAGCTCAACGTGCTGCAAATGAAAAAAATAATAATAACACATGCAAATCGAAAAAAAACACCAACAAATTAAGAAAACATCTTCACGAGTTTGACAACACATGCGCTGCAAATACTCACAACACAACCAAATACAGAAACGTGCAGCAAATATGCACAGACCACATCGGAAATGTTTAAAGGTAACCTATGCCCATTTCTACAATATGTAATATAAGTCTCAGGTGTCCCCAGGATGTGTCTGTGAAGTTTCAGCTCAAAATACCCCACAGATCATTATATCATTTTGAAAATGCCTATTTTGAGAGGAAGCAAAAACATGCTGTTTTCGTGCTTGTATCTTTAAATGCTAATTAGCTGCTGCTCCCCGCCCCCTTTTCCAGAATAGGAGGTAGATATGTGGGGGCGTGTTAGAACGAGGCGTTTTAGGTAGGCGTGTTGACTCTTAACTTTTATAAAGAATATCTCTTTGGATTTGAGACTTTAGTCTTTGCAACTTTACAGATCTTCTTTATGCACCAAGAGCTTGTAACACTCCAAAGAGAAAGGAAAACTTGAAATCGCATCATATGACCCCTTTAATTATTATGTCTATCGCCCTGAAATCATGCGTTTTAAAGCCACTTTAGTTTAAACTTCTGCTATAGGGTTTTCTGAGCACACACATCAGAAGCACGCGCACAGAAAGCGGCTGTCACACGGCATGTGAGTATTAAACTAAGCTCTCTTTCATGTCTTATTGTGCTTAAACTGTCAAATACACTAAAGTTTGTTAAAAACACACGCGTTACAAAAACAAATCGCATATTTATATTAGATCTATATGGCAGCAGCATAATATACAGTAAATAAATAAATCCACTGATCTCTTGTCTCCTCGGAGGCTGGGACTCTAAATAGTGTTCTGTGCTCATCTGTGCAGCTAACGATAGAACAATTAGCATACTTTGCTCAAACTTTGTTCATGGCGCCTGAACTGGTGGAAACGTACAGATTAAGGGGCGGTAATATTATAATAAGATCCCTTTGCTACGTCATAAATGGAGCTAAATCTGACGCACTCATTTTTTCAGATGCTTGCAGAAAAAGGCTTACCAAAACAAAGTTAATGGGTTAATCTTTTTCACGTTTCCTGGGTTGGTAGATGCACCGGGGACACAATTTAAGCACTTAAACACGGAAAAAGTCCGATTTTCATGATATGTCACCTTTAAGGGAATCACAAGCTTATCAATGTCTGCTCTGAAAGGTGAGATTTTAGTTTATTTTAACATCCTGATAAGAATCCTTAGCTTTTTTTCGATATTATTAGCCTAACTAAGCTGACGAAATACACAATTACTGTAACTGTGAAATGTAAACTTTTACAACTTCCCTTACGAAAATTAACTATGGTATTACTAATTTTTTTTTTTTAAACATTGTTACTATAGTTAAACCATGGTAATCACAAATTACACTAACCATAGTTTAACCATGGTATTTGTGTGGTTACATAAATGGTAAAAAACAAAACAACAAAAAATGAAGAATAAATTAGTCTTCAGTCTAGATTTAAATGTGTCCAAAGATTATGATTAATCTTTGATTATTTGTGTCCTAGCCTGGAGGCACGCAAACCCGTTTTCTTCGGGCTAGATGACGTTCTGTATACCATGCCGTCCGACTCTGAGGACTTTGGGCCTGCTTTGGTTGGCACTCTCCGGCCTAGTGGCCAGGAAGCACAGCCTTCTGCTGCCTTCACGGAGCTCATGGATGTATTAGCGCATGCTACTGAGAAGCTTAAAATTGAGTCCCAATCCTCGAAGTTTGACAAGTGTTTCTTGTCAAACTTAGTGGCCCTAATTCTCATCCAGCTCGGAGAAAGCTGCCATTTTTCAGTGATCTGCATCATTAGATTTCCAGAACCTGGAACCAGCCTTTTTCTGCTCGCCTCATTAATGCGGTGGCCGCTGACTTCACCAACCTCGTTTGCTCTGTGGAGCAGGGTTACGCTGCTATTCCAGCGATTGAGGACATACTGGCCACTCACCTTTCGCCTTCATCTGCCCCATCCTGGAAGTTCCGCCCTCTTCTTCCAACTAAGCCCTGTAGGACCACTTCTGCCCTTATCGGGAAGTCCTACATGGCGGCTGGTCAGGTGGTTATGGTGCTTCATACCATGGCCATTCTTCAGGCCTATCAATCGGATGAGTGGACGAGGGGGGGGTTTGACTTCAGTCAGTCAAGGAGCTCCGCAGGGTTATGGACCTGACGTTGCATGCAACTAAGCACACTGCACACACGTTGGGTGTACGATGGCGGGATTGGTGGCTGCTGAACTCCACCTTTGGTTAAATCTTATGGATATTCGCGAGAAGGAGAACGTTTTTCTCCTTAATGCCCCTATCTCCCAATCGGGTTTATTTGGTGAGGCGGTCATCTCAGTAGTGGATAAATTTCGTACCGTTAAGACTCAATCGGCTGCCCTTAAGAATTTATGCCGAGGAGGGCTGGCAAATCTTCCAACCCTACCATCGCACCTAGGGACCGCTCTGTGCTCAGGAAAGAGCCCGTTAGGAGGAGTGACGAACCGGTGCATCCCCCACTTCACATGGTTTGAGGTAAGTGGATTGAGCTGAAGCACTCGGATAAACCAGCGGCTTCAGCTTCTCTGGGTCTTTCCTGATCTATGTCAGGAAACAGAGAGCTTCTCCCATTTCAGGGGTTTGGGACAGATGGTCCAAATGTATCTGTCCCCCCTGAAATGCTCTCCAGGTGTAGATCTACTACATCCGCCGCCAAGCGCGTTTCGGTGTGCAGAAATTGTTAGGCCTCGCTCTCTTCCAATATTGAAGGAAGGAGACGCTTTGAACTATCTCCCCTCAGTGCCTCTTGGCTTTCTCCCCGTGTCAGCCACTTCTGCCTATGCATCAGACCACACGTCTGCTCCGGCCCTTATCGCAAGAGGACACCATTGGCTCTCCTCCACTGTTGTTGCTGCAATGCCCACCTCCACCAGCGTGACATGAATCGTGTTTTTTTAAATCGTTTAATCATTTAACCTGAAGAAGGACAGTAGTCTGTACCCCATCCTGGATCTGTGTTGCCTGAAATTTTCCCTTTACAAAGAGAAGTTGAAGATGCTGACGCTGAAAGCTATTCTGACTCAAACTCGTGTAGGGGATTGATTTGTCACTGAAGACCTGAAAGATACTTATTTTTATATTCAGGTTGTTCAGCAACACAGGAGGCTCCTCAGGTTTGCCTTTGGGTGAAAGGCTTACCAATATCAGGTTCTCCCTTTTGGTCTGGCTTTGGCTCCATGGACGTTCACAAAGTGCATGGATGCTGCTCTGGCCCCGCTGAGGCTCCAGGGCATCTGTATGCTCAACAACCTGGATGATTGGCTCATCCTGGCCCAATCCAGGGAGTTGGGGTGTCGTCACAGGGACATTCTTCTTCACCACCTTCTGTCTCTTGGCCTCAGGCTGAACGCCCAGAAGAGTATTCTCACTCCTTCTCAGCGGACCATTTTCTTGGGGGTGCAGCTCGATTCTGTCTCAATGAAGGCCTGTTTGGCTCCTGCTCAAGTTTACGTGTCAGAACGCGTTTGGCCCGCTTCAAGCTAGGCCATCATGTTTTGGTGGGCACATGTCCCAGGCTCCTGGGTCTCATGGCAGCAGCTTCTCCTGTACGACCCTAGGGCTGCTTTACATGAGGCTGTAGTGGATGAAGCTCAAAGGAGTTCGCCCCTCGTGGCCAGCCCTCCACCTACTGAGAATGTTACGCAGTTGCTTTCGTGCCCTCTCGATATGGCAGGACCCTCGCTTCCTGTTGCAGGAGGTCTGGATGGGCACTGTTTGCCGTCGCCAAGTGATTACAATGGACACCTCATTGACCCAATGGAACTTCTTCAGTAGGAAATCTGAGGAGTGGATGGCACTTTCACTAGTATTAGAGTGAGTGATGTAGCATCACCGAGGCGGTGCCCGCGCCATCGGCCAATGAATTGACGTGATTCTATATGGTCTTCAGACAATCTGCAAACCTTTAAAGGACGTTCCCATGTCGTCATCGCTACACAGCGTCTCGTTCCCTATTCAGAAAATATGGGTTACGCAAACAAGACGTTTTTGTTTCATGCAGATGTGTTTTATGTAGCATAATTTCACAAAGCTGAAGTCAAACCATTCTGTTTTTGCTTCTGTTTCTAATTTACAGTAAATCAGAAACTGCTTATACTATATGTCTGTAGCATTTTTGTTTGGATCATGATTAAATTGCAGTGGTTATCTCTAATTTAAAATACCTGCAGATAGTTCTGCCTGTAGAGCAAATAAACATATTGTCCATGTACACATATTTTTTTCTTTCTGTCTCTTGCTTAAAAAAATAAAAAATAAAAAATCAGAATAGACCCATTTGCTTATTAAAAAAAATTGGAAATCGAATCGGACATGAAAAATCTAAACTGGTGCATCACTATACATATGTTGGCAACAAAGAAACAATTATTACCCACTGCACTGTACATCTCAGTTATTCATGGGACTGTAATAATTGGACTTTTGTGAGACAAATAAAAAATAATAAAAGGTTGTTTTATAAACATAGTGCCTGCCTCCAAGCCAATGAACTCTGAATGAGATATTGAACAACTATTTTCAACTATTACAAAAACCACTATTTTTGTGTACTATTTTTCTGGACTGGACTGGACAAAAGATGTGATGAATTTGTGTTTTGTGTGTGTGTGTTTTTTTTTTTTTGTTGTTTTTTTTTGGTGACAGTCTGTATAAGTGTATCATTTAACTTTTCCCCATGGTCTTAGAATTTAAAAAAGCACACAACTATTGCAATACATAGCAATATTGAATCACAATACTTGTGGAATCACAATTCTTACAAATCGCAATATATATCTTATTGGCACCCAAGTATCATGATAGTATCACATCAGGAGATAGGTCCCAGATATCCTCCCAGCCCTGAGGAGATATGCAACTTAAGTACTGTACACTCATGCACACACATACACTAGTTTGTTTGTCCCCCATGGTGGGAAATGTCCACTGACTTTTATTGTTTTTATAATGAGTTAATGATAATAAACAGATTTTTAAAAAACTGCATTTTCAGAAATATATCAAACTTCACTTTAGTCAGGCAATCCCCTTTTTTGGTAAATCAAGGAAATTAAATTCAAGATTTTCATTTTCAGTGTTTACCTACCATCTTGTTAAAAAATAATAATAACATTACATTCACTGCATTATAAAGTTATTATGAAGGATAAAAAAACAGCATTTTCAGAAATATATCAAACTTAAATTTTGTCAGGCTACTTGTATTGCTTGTGTAAGCCCAACTGTTGTTGTTTTCTTTTTCTTTTTTTTATGTGTTAATAATGAGGGTGCATTTTTTATGTCAAATTTGATGTCTATAAAACCTTACCAAGATTTTAAGTGTGGGCACACAAAGAAGTATACAAATGCACAATCTCTATCATGGCACATGACATAAATCACACAAAAGACACTGTCTCTGAGACACTGTGTCTTCCCACCCATCTATTACAGTGACCACACAAGCACTGTGTAATCATTGTGATAGACACACGCAGAGACACTCTTTAGAAACCACAAAAACAACTGTTAATATTGAAGTATAACATTTCACTTAATCCAAATAAAAACAATATGACTTTTCCTAAAACAACAGTGCCATCATGTGGCTAAAAGAACAAGAATCTGAAAACATAAACCATAAGCATAAAGGTTTTTATTATATTGTGCCGAATATACACTGCAAAGATGGCACTGAAGTGCTTCTTAAGTGGCAATTACTGTAGGTGTCTTTACACAGACTATTTAATGCTCCTCAGAGGTGGCATAAATGCATTTCCACAGCAATTACAACTATACTTTGATAAAAGAGGCTGAGATGGATCTGAGCAGGTATTATTTAGTCTGACTTTTATGTGGCTTTGCCCTTTTACACTAAATTTTGAGGAGGCACGGAGCAATACCCTATTTTGGTAAATCAATTAAATGAAATTCAAGATTTTTATTTTCAGTGTTTACCTACCATCTTGTTAAAAAATAATAATAACATTAAATTTACTGCATTATAAAGTTATTATGAAGGAACATAAGTATATATTTACCAAAGCATATAAAGCTGTCTAAGTATGCTAAATGAAATCAAAACTACATTTGTACATACAGTATAATGTAAAACTACCTGGTTTAAGGTTTGAGCCTGATGAAGAAGCTCTGTTCTTCTTTGTTCAGCCCTGTGGGTATGATATGAGTTTTTCTGACTCTGTATAACAAAAACCACATCCCGCACTTCTGCCATAGAGGATGAGAACAGGGAATGTGGGAAATTTTTTTTTGACATAGTGCCTAGCAGAGTCAATACATTTTTCATATGCCTCAATTAGAAAAAAAATTAGATATCAAAATAATCTGTTTGATATTACAGGACTTGTAACCTTTAAATGTATTTAAAAAACAAACAAATAAACATTCAAACTGGAGATATTGTTTGAATATCTTCTATTTGTAAATGCAGGTAATGACATGCTACTATAATTACATGTAATTCTGATTAATGATGATTGCAAAATAATCAGAAGGAAGAAGCCACACTGTGCAACTCACCAGTAAATTGGTCAAACATTTGTGGATCACTTCTTTCTTGTTTCTGTGAGGGACCATATGAAGCATTAATGTTTTATTCAGTTTTACTGTAATAAATGTACATGTATTCTGTACATGGCCACACACGTGTTGGTTTTTATGTTTTATAAACTGTATATTCTATCCCCCTACACTAACCCTACCCATAAACCTACCCCTCACAGAAAACCTTCAGCATTTATACATTTTTTATAAAACATTGTTTAGTATGGTCTTCGCTATTTTAATTAGTAAATAATTAATAAACATTAACCATGTTTATGTTGTTATACCAGTGTAATACCCATGTCATTATACAAATTAATGTCCTCATAAATTATATAAACGTGCACACACACACACATATACACACACACAGGTTAAACAGTGTGAATTTGCTTTCAACAAGTTCAACATGAATTATTGTCAGCTATATACTGAGATGACTTAAAGGGGTCATATGATGCAATTTCAATTTTTCCTTTCTCTTTGAAGTGTTACAAGCTCTTGGTGCATAAAGAAGATCTGTAAAGTTGCAAAGACTAAAGTCTCAAATCCAAAGAGATATTCTTTATAAAAGTTAAGAGTCAACCATACCTACCTAAAATGGCTCGTTCTAACACGCCCCCACATACCTACGTCACGATGTGGGAAGATTTGCATAACGCAACCCAAATGTTCACGCAAAGAAAGAAAGCATAACTTTTATTCTCGCTGTAGTATTGATGCCGCCATGTCGAGACGCTGTGTGTTTCGTTGTGAAAGCAAATCTACTTTGTGGCCTTCCAAATGAGGACACAACTAGAAATCAGTGGTTAAGTTGTATTTACAACACTGTTCCAGAACAGTTCAACCCAAATATTCAGATGTGTCCAGTGCATTTTATGGAGGACT
>NW_015670979.1:394065-424574 GCF_001515625.1 Sinocyclocheilus rhinocerous | reverse complement strand
CACGCTTGAGGTATTCGGCCAATCACAACGCACTGGATAGCTGGCCAATCACAGCACACCTTGCTTTTCAGACCGATGAGCTTTGTAAAAATCGCCACGTTTCAGAAAGGCGGGACATAGAGGAGAAACAATAATGTACAGTATGTGGAAAATAATGTGGTTTTTTTTACCTTAAATCGCATAGACACATTTCATTACACCAAATAATGTTATTTTTAGCAACATCATATGACCCCTTTAAGTGCATTAAATGGGGCTGTTTTTAAAATGGGCTGTAAATCAGCTGTCTGTCAGGGCTCTGCTCTGCTGGACACAGTGGCCTTGAGTTTGAGCCAAAAAGTGAATCTCAACTTGTTGTTGTTGTTTAACATACTGATACATTTTTGGAACATGCATAGAGCTTGATTTACCAACCTAACAATAATTCCCGACTAAACAACATAGTTGTTAAGATTAATATATTATATGCATAAATTCAACGTTAGGATGTTTCTTCTTACTTTTGAGATTCCGTCGTTAAGAGCATTGCAAGAAAGCACTAGAGAGAGAAAAGAAAGTTTAGTTAAGCATCTTCAAAATAACAACATTTCTTAAACACACACACAGGCTACATTTAATGTCATTTTTTAATTTTAATTAGGTCCATGGACATATTATTTGTAACAATATAATATAACAGGTGTGTGTTTACAGTTTTGACAGAAACGATCTCATTTGGCTAAAAGGGGCCAGCAATGTTTATTATGCTGAGAAAGTGTACGTCACCAACTCACCAAAGGAGAGCAGAGAGCAGCAGACATATATGAAACCGTGTCCAGCAGTATATCCAGACATTGCCTTGGGGGGCTTTAGCGTGCTAAGAAGCTCATGAGTATCACGCCGGCTGCAGAAAGATGGAACAAATACCGAATACGCCAGAATCGAGCCATAAAGCTAATAAGGTGCGCCCTCTACTGGTCAGCGGCGGCATGTAATGATTACGTCTCTGTACGTCTATGGCATTGATCGCTTGCTCCAGGTAAATATTTATTTAAATAATCCAGGTAATGAGATGGCCAGGATCTTACAATTTATTGACATTACATAGCAACAACTTATGCATAATGCATCCAAAACAGAGGTCTGATAGCATACCAAAGGCTGCTAACAACAAGGGTCGGACAACGGGCTATTCTGATCTGGTCTTTCACCTTATGTGCCTTTGAGCAAGTAAAATTCCCTGCTACTGGGGAACATGAGCTTTGAATGAATGCATTCTCTAAATGACAGACAGACAGACAGACAGACAGATAGACAGATAGATAGATAGATAGATAGATAGATAGATAGGCATTTGTCCTACACCATATTACCAATGGAGGGCGCAATAGACCTTCCTTACTTTCATTGCTCTGTACATCGCTCATCTCATGACCGCATGGTAATGTAAACAAGCTGCCGGCTAGCCTGGGTGTGGTGACGCAATAGTGTGTATTTTTTTTTTTAAAAAGGCCAACCTTCCATTGTTGTGAAGGTCTATTAATCATGTCAGGATTGTCATCGCTGAGAGATTACGAATGATGAACGAATGAAATCCAAGGCACTCATTTACAAAACACGTGTGTAATACAGTATGATAAATTAAATTGATTAATTTGAAAGAATTAAAATGGCATTGGTGGTCTTTCTGTTATTATATTGTATGATACAGTGTTTTGTTTCACGGATAATATTTAAATTGCAAGTTAAATTGCATTAAAAACAATCTGAGACACTTGGCTTATTTGTTAGTATATATTAATTATTTGGTATATTTATTACAATATTGTCAGGAATATAAAATGCTTAAAGTATTGAAACCGACAATGCAGAAAACAAATAGGGTGAGGTAATAAAGAAATATAAGGGGGAAATAAAAGATTTAAAATAAATAAATTAAAAGGAAGAAATACAGTGAGGATGAATTTATGTATAATGTGCTATATACAAAATATAAGGTGTAATGTTTATATAATAATGTGTAATGCAAAGTGTATGTAAAGTGTAATTAAAATATAATAGTATGTAAAGTGTAATTCTATCTAATGCGGTGAATATCATTAGCAAATTAGTTAAAGAAAATTAAATCAATGCTGTGGATGGCATCACTGCATAAAACGTGTTTGTATGCATTTGAATGAATAATCAATAGATAATTTAGTCGCGACCAATAGGTCAGCCAAAAGCGGTCTACGTAAACCATCACCGGGGGAAGCTGATAGAAATCAAGTATCACGGCGAATCTGACCCATCAGCAACCATGCTCTTTGTTGTCTAGGGAAGCATTGATGAGGGGCGGGGCTAATTTTACAACTCGGGAGAAGGCGGAGCCTCTGCTCCCAGCGCGACCACTGATTGGATTAGATTTTAGCCCAGCGACTGAGAAAGGATTTTCTAGCAAATAAGAAACGCCCCCACCCCGTGCCGGGAAACTAACTTCAAACAACAAATGTGAGAGTCTCGGCAGTCAGACAGTCACTCAGATACAGAGAGGTGCTGGAAACTTTAGCTTTATCCTAAGGTGACGTCCGCATGTTAATAAGACGTTTTGATAATTTGATTTAGATTAGGACCAAGTGGCTTTATTAATTATCCCATGACGAATGCAATACTTATGTAAAACTATTACAATCTTATCTTATAGTTTGCGTATTGACAGCCAGCTGAGCCGAACAGGTGGCGCGTGTGTCAGGTTCCGCTAAAGATTTAGTATTAGGGACAGGGGTTCAGATGTCCCATTCTCACAGAGGTCTTCTTAACAAGCAGTAACAGTAGATTCAGAAGACAACAGGTTTTGTTCAACAGGCGCAGGGATGCCCGATGCTGGAACAGACATGGGGATGGACAGCGAGAGGATTTTTGGGGCGAAAGCTCCGGCTCCCGTGGGCACAGAAAACACCCCTCCTTCGTCTCTGAGCAGCGGTCTTCCAGCTGATATCCTCCGAAACTTTTACCACACAAAAAGAGTTGGGAATTATCTGATCGGGAGGAAGCTGGGAGAGGGCTCGTTCGCCAAAGTGAGAGAGGGGCTTCACGCGATCACCGGCGAGAAGGTGAGAAGATTCCTCTCTTTGCAACATTGTCAGCTCGCTGATATCTAAATAACACTGTAAAAATGCATATTAATAGTGTTTTCAATATATAGGTATAGAATTCATTTATTGATATCATTATCTAAGCAAACGAAAACGAAATACAAAACATCCAGTCCAATAGTCTGAATCGAACCAAAACCAGGACTTGAATGCTGTTGCATTTGTCATTAACTACATTTAGACCTAGTTTAGCCATTTGTTCATATCACTGTCTGAATAAGGAATTGTTAGCTGAAGAAATAACACAACTTAAGTCTAAACTGTTGAATACATGACTTGAATGCAGTTGAATTTGTTATTTACAGCTAGATCATATATTTGTTTATCATTGTCTGAATATGAAAATTGTAAGTTAAAGAGAAATAACATCTGTCTAAATTGTTTTGGTCAAACCCCCCTCAGTGTCTATGGCAGGCAAAAGTAGTCTATGGACCATGACTTGAATGCTTTGTTGTATGTTATTTAGTGATTCATTCTAAAATAAATGTTTACTGTCAATGTTAAGTTAAAAGCTGGTTTATTTATTTTTTTAAAGTACCCAGAAGTCAGTTTATGTTGTCTTTGGGTGGCACCTTTGGCGAAGAATGTCAAAAACACCATCCCCTGATCATCAGGTAGAGCTTAGATGTTTCTCACTGGTCTCATGTTCCTCATCACAAAAATTAAATTAGGTAACGGAGACAATCCTTGAGCCTGTTTGCATTCAGGTGTCTGTATTAATCTTACACCAGAGAAAATGTGCAGCCATTCAGAATGAATGGAGAAATATTTCTTAACAGTTTTTCACTTCTATATATCAGCAAAATGTATGCTCAATATGTGATATCTAGTTTCCAGGGCGTGTTTATTTATTAACTATTTCTGTTGACTCTGAATGTCACTTTCTTCCTTGGAATGGCATGCTATGGGGTGCGGTTTCTGTTGGCATGTGGAAAAAAAATTGTTTGCTCTTGCAGTGAATAACCTGAAATACCTTCTTAACATATCAGGGATTTGTTCAGCCTTCTTGCCTCCTTTCACTGTTGCTGTGGGAAGGAGAAGAGGTCTGTCCCGGGCGATGATGCAAATGGCTAGCAATCACAAAGAGAAGTGAGGCTGCCTCGTGCTCCTCTTGTCTCCTGCCTCGCTCTCGTTCTCTGACATCACCTAGAAAAACAGACAGGGTGGGGCTCGGCTCACGATCGGTGGGCAATAGCACATGCTTCCCCCATGTATGTTGTGAGCATATCTAACCCACTTTCACCCTCGCCGCCTTTGTCTGCCAGAGAGAAAAACAACACGTTAGTCTGAGGCTCTGGGGGACCATCGACCACCAATCGCCCCCATCAACAATGCTGGCAAAACATGGTGGTTAAGATCCAGCAATGTCAGATTAGCATTTTAGGCGATTGTTTAGGGATGGGATTTGGACCCTTTTTTCTCTGTATGTCTTTTAATGTGCCCCTCAGTTGAAGTAAATGATCCAGTTATCTTCTTAATTGGCCATGTATGACTGGTTTGCTCAACAGTCTCTTTTTGTGCCTGATGATTTGTGGTGGCATGGCAGGTCACCCCTTGAACCCTCCTCGGGTCACGCTTGGGGCTCTTTGATAAAGGGTGGAACCAATAGCACCAGGCTATTGTTACAGCATACAGAGGGACTTTCAACCCAGGACAAAGAAATCCTGTTGGATAAAGAACAAATACAGCATTAGTCGTTTACAGCATGTTGGTGACAAATGGGTGGCATTAACAAGCCATTTGGAGATTCTTCCTTCAATTGGAGATGTTTGAACGGCTACACATCGGTCATTTGTCCTTATCCCTCCCCCACCAAGTCCTCTACAGGATCTCAGGGACGAACATTCAACCCTTGAGACGTGAGGAGACAGGCAAATAAGAGTCCTGTCTGGCTTAGTCTGGCTTGCCTAACCTGTTCAGGGCTATTATAATAATTCTGTACATCCACTAAACACCCCAGTTGTCTTTTATATATTGACTAAGTCTTCTTTTTTATTTTTCCCCACAGCTGGCAGTGAAAGTGATTGACAAGAGGAAGGCCAAAAAGGACTCGTATGTCACAAAGAACTTGCGGCGTGAAGGGGATATTCAGCAGATGATCCGGCACCCCAACATCACCCAACTGCTGGACATCTTGGAGACGGAGAACAGCTACTACCTCGTCATGGAGCTCTGCCCTGGTGGAAACCTCATGAACCACATTTACGAGAAGAAAAGGCTGGACGAAAGAGAAGCCCAGAAATATGTACGCCAACTAGTCATGGCGGTGGAGCACCTGCACAGGGCAGGAGTTGTTCACAGGTGAGGAACGAAGTGTGAAGTCATCGATGGGGAACTTTAAATGAGATTTTAAATGAGTGTAGATACTCCAAAGACTATTGTGTCTTTGTTTATTTATAGTTCAGATGGCTGGTTTGATAAATTAAGGTTGTTTAAATAAATTTTTCTTTTTTAATTTCAACAGAGACTTAAAGATTGAAAATCTCCTCCTTGATGAACAGGACAACATAAAGCTGATCGGTAAGCATTGTCCAGGATCTACATTATGCAAGGTTTTTAAATGCTACTTAAAGAACAGCACAAAGTCTCAATGAGTCCTAATGTCCTAAAGTGAAGTGACATGGAAGTGTTCATTTTTAGCAAGTGGTGAGGACTGACTGAGCAATCAGCATCTCATTAAAAACAAATGACCTCTCACCTCTTTGTGAGACGGCCCAAAAAACGCATGGCTTTTATTTAGCAGCTGTGTGTGACAGACGGGGTTAGTGTTGGGCAGCCATAAACCTTTTTGCACCCCTCCTAGTGGGAAAGTCAATCCCTCTGAGAAGGTACATGCAACCGTTATCTTACACACAACCTTCTCTCTGTTTCCCCTATACAGATTTTGGCCTCAGTAACTGTGCGGGCATTCTGGGATACTCTGATCCCTTCAGCACACAGTGTGGCAGCCCAGCATACGCCGCCCCTGAGCTTCTCTCAAGAAAAAAATACGGGCCCAAAGTGGATGTCTGGTCAATGTGAGTTCACGAAATGTGAAGCACCATGTTCTAAGTTTGCATTTGGTACATTTTTCTGAATTTGACTCTGTATGTGTCTCAATGTAGAGGGGTGAACATGTATGCTATGCTGACCGGTACCCTACCATTCACCGTGGAGCCTTTTAGCCTGAAAGCCCTTCATCAGAGGATGGTGGACAAGGATATGAACCCTCTACCTCCATCTATCTCTTCAGGTATTGAGAGAACTGCATCTCAGAGTTTTTCAAAAGATCTTTATGACTACAAAGGTCACATCAAAACAAGAACAAACAACTATTACATTCTGAAAATAAGCTTGTGTCCTTCTACCAATTACGTTCTAATGGGCATCATGCTCTAAATTTTGAGCATGAATGAGGTCTTTGAATAACTGCACTTTTTTTTTAGTCCTGTATGAGGCTTTTGAATGCTAAATTGAAAACAAAAGGAAGGGTCTGGTGCCCACAGGTGTTTTAAATATCTCAGGAGATGAAAGCCAAATCTAATAAAGCAGGGAGTCTTTATGATCCAACTTCATTGATCCAGTTTTCTGATTTCTGTCACATTATTTTGTAGTCGACTGCCAGCAACACAAAACCTGCATGCCATAAAAAAAACATGGCCGAGTGCCAACACTAATGCAACATTTTTTTCCAATGAATTCGTTATGTACTGTAGGTCATGTATTAGATCCTTATTAGTTTTTATGTCACAACAGTTATGTTTACAACAGCAGTTGCACATTTACCTGTAATCATCATCGTCATTTTTAATTCAAACATACTCAAGAACTCATACTTTAAATTCTCAGTGCAATGCCATCGGCTCATAAACATTGTTTACTGCAAACGTGCCAGACAAGTTGTGGCTTATTTTTTCCAACCACAAGATAAAACGGTTTTAGTCACAAGAAGAAATCATAGGATCTGCTTTATTCAGATTTCCTAACAGCATCTGTTAATCTTCCACAGAAGTAAGGTGTTTCCATAGTATCTGCTTTAGCTGCCATCTCATCATTGTACTTTGTTGACTGATTTGATGCAAGCAGAATTCCAGATAAAATTAATTTAAGTAGATGACATGGTAAACATTGTGGTTAATCACATTCTGTTAACTTTTCCATTCTGTTACACTTGCATGAGTGTTCTCAATAACAGGTGATTCATTCACTACTAAATCTGTGACTGGATATATTACTACAAGATGATGCAGCGTTGAAATGAGATTAGCCTCATTATATAACACCGGTATTTAGCATCTCAAGGACGCAAGGCTGTGCGCTTGACTTATGTAATATGTAGGAGAAAGGCTGAATAATCTTTACTACAACATAATGCGTTTGTCCTAATAAACAATGATTTATTTGTCCTAATAAATCGGTTAAACACAGCGACTGATCATGGACTTTTTTGTTTTCTTAAAATAAGATGCACAAGATAGCAAGGCCTCACGGCTTCCTGTCTGTGTTCACAGCTGCCATCAGTCTGCTGAAGAGACTTCTCGAGCCTGACCCCAACAAGAGACCCAACATCCACCAAGTGATGGCTGATCCGTGGCTGCAGTTGGGCAACCCTCACACTGGAGTTCCTTACTTAAATAGGTTAGTCACCTAATATGCTTGGAGGTCAAAGCCAAATCTTTGATCTTTGATCTTTTATGACTTATTATGGCCCAAAACATCTTGTTGTACCTTTCAGGATCCACATTGAGGAGATCAACCACACGGTTCTGCTCCACATGACTGAGAAAATGGGCTACAAACACAGTGAGGTTCTGAGCGCAGTGCTCACTAACAAAGCTTGCCACACGCTGGCTGTGTACTTCCTGCTCAACAACAAGATGAAGAGACTCTCAAAAGAGTACAGGGTAAATTTGAGACACACCAACATGTCCTCCATAGAAGTATTTCAGTTTTGTCTCCTGAGTTTAACATTCTCTTGTTCTCACAGGAGAAACAGTACAACATGGAGAAGGAGAAAAAGAGCGAGCTGTTCCAGACTCAATGGAGGAAGCACGTTGAGAAGATTACGATTCCACCCAAGCAGACCCCCGTGTATCTCGCTGTGAGCAAAGGTCCCACCAAGGAGAAGAAACACAGACATGGTGAGAGCCTGAAACTAGACTAGACACAGTACAATATAGACATGCATGAACAAATGATGTGGTTAAGATGTGATTTGGCACACAATTGATGTGGGATTTAGGTGTACGTGACTATAATTATATGAGAACGAGAATAAATACTGCATCTACAATGGTACAAATTAAACCGTTTTTAATATAGCTCTTTGTTGAATGCAGCTTTGAAATAAGCTCTGATACCCGAGGGATAATTCCAAATTTTTTACTTGGCAAAAAAGGGTGACAGTAAATCAAACGGAGACAAATGTAAACCCTTTAGGGCTGTTCATATCACCAAGGTTTGAAGATTAGAGATGACTTCAACAGGCAGATGTAAGACATGTATAGAAAACCTGTTCCACTCACTCTTACTTACTGGTTTGCCAAGTCATGTGACTGTACTGAAGTATTAAGAGCCTCAAAGATGCTTCAACTCAATATAACGTGGAACATAGTACAATTAGTTGGAATTTTTCTCTTTGGTCGATAGTTCAGCCAAAAATTCAAGTTTACTCACCATCACATTACTTCTAACCTGTAAGATTTACCATATCTTTTGTTCCACAAAAGATATTTTGAAAAATGTCTCAGTGTTTGTTTGTCCATACAATCAAAATCAGTCGGTTGTTTTGCCTGATTTTCATTTTATAGACAAGAACAGTCGAAAAAGTATAAAAACATCTTCTCTTAAAGCAGTGTAATATGTAGGGCTAAACTGCAAAAGACATTCTCTAGCCCAGAAGACTTTCACTTTCTGCATGACAGAGTAATAGAAATACGAACAGAAAATGTATTAGCATGCAGTTTAGTAATTGCTTGTACAAATAAAGACAAGGGTTGGATCCATTCTGAATCAAACTCTTTCCTCTCTCATTTTCAGGTCTTCTGAAAGCTGTGACTGGAGGTTTTAAAGATGTTTACTCAGGACGTGGTGGTTGTATCACCTCCTCCTCTCTGGAGTACATGGAGATCCACCCCCTGTACCCGACCCCACAGCCGACCCCACAGCGGACCCCAACCCATCCTACACCCGAGACCCAGCCGGTCCAGAAAGACAGCTCCAAAGATTCCCCAAAAGTTGTCAACATCCCCGCTCGCCCACCTTCCTCCCTCGGCGCTCATTCCTGGGCTTCCGCAAGCAAGGAACCAAGCAAAGATGCTCCTCCATCACCATGGTACAAGCTGACCAACGGAGCACTCTCTCCACCTCGACACGTGTCTGCTTTTCACCCCGATAGCTCGTACTTGAAGAAGGCCACAATCCCCAGCCCACCTGTTCTCATAATCAAACCTCAGCTCAAGAAAATTCCTCCCGCTTCAGATTGTTCAAGCTCCTCAGATTCAAGCAGTAGCCCGCCCAGCAGCGGGGGTAGCGAGGAACCCGACAGCCCTCAGCACCGCAGCAAGTTCCCTTCCATGGGCATCGGGCAGATTTTCAAGAAAAGAGTGGCGCCCTTCAGCTTCCAGCTGCCCCTGTTCAGGCCAGAGCCTGTGGTGGAAGTGGAGTCTCCAACTCCCTACCATATGCAAACTCTGCTCTGTACCTCAGGGGCTCTCAAAACCCTGTGCTGAGGAGGAGAACTTTTAAATTATATAAAGTCAGATGTATGCAGTAACATGTTATCTCACCGACAACGCTCACAGTTTTTCAGTTGAGCTTCCTACACATAGACCAGATATATTTGGCATGTGTTATACACATCGTCCAGAGAACAGATAGGCTCTGAACACTGTGTAAAATTAGATCTTGAGGTTACTTAACCCCAGGACAGTAGACACTGAACGTGGAGTTCACATGCAGCAACACATACAACATGATTCTAGTCCAAGTGCCATGTAGCAGCTGAGCCACAACCTTAAACGCACAATTCCTCTGTGAAACAAAGCTGTCACTGCCCACAATAATGTGTGTACTAATATATGTTATACAACTAAGACTGTTAATGAATGGTTGAAGGGGTTTTTGATAGCGTGTTTATTTGATCAAACAATATTAGTGATTTTTAAGCTCTTACTTTATTCAACCTCAAATTGTAATGACACTCAGGTCAACAATGCTGAACTTTTCCAATAGCCTCACTTTTAAACCTGTAGTGAAACTGTCAGTATTTAATCGGAAGATGACATTCCTCTTGATTTTCCTCTTTAGGGGATTGCTGGCATTTTGTATAGCCTTAAATAGCTTGCGTTCAGCCTTTGGGAAGATTTTAAGAATTATTTGAACTCTTAGTGTATAAGATTCATTTTACCTGCAAAGCATCATATTGGGTGAAATAATAGATTGTGCAATACCGTGTATATATTTGATAGCTGACCTGGTTATAATCAGGGTGTTGTTTTCTCTCCATCGAATGAAAGAGATTCAAACCCGCCTGTACATAGAACGGAAGTGTCTTTCATTCCATGTGTTTAAAGGTGATTTATGCTGTCATTACACATTAGATTTACAAAGCAGACCTCTTTCACGGTCTTCACATGCACCGAAGAGTATAAGCTGTGAAAACTTTTTTTTCTCATCTCAGTGACACTGCATGCACACCACGATTTAAAAAAAAAAATGTGATGTCAGTTTTTTAGTGACACGTCTTTGTACTTTTGTTATGGTGAAGATGAATTTGAAGGTCTTTTGTAAGTTTTGTATTGATTTGCTTTTTGCCAAGGTAACAATTTTTTAAAATTTTAATGCTGTAAAAAAGATTTTAAATATTTATATTTTAAAAATATTACTTGTGTTCTGAATTTTCTATTTTAAATCAGCATGTATTACTTTTTTGACACAAATAAATGCACAATACCTAAATACAGATTTGCATTTCTTTTGTTCATACATACATAAAATGTCTCTTTTTTTGATGGTATTTAAACAATTTGTCACAGAATCTAAATTTGAACAGTTGTTTATGAAGAAACAGGTGACTTGGAGTCTGTATGCTTTTCACACGAGAACCCAGCAATAACCATTAAATGAGTGACAGCTGAAAGACCCTGTGTCAGATAATCCAGTCAGCTGCACCCTCACATGCACAAACACCCATATTATGACCCACAGACATGTACACTCAAGCCCAGATAAGTCTAAGCTGATAAAAGCTGAAGGACAAAAGAGGCTTCAAAGTATATTAAAGCAAAACTCTTTGTTTACAAAGGACGACACTCATTGAAAACCCTTTTGCACTCAAGCGGCAAAAACAAAAGCTTATCGAACCATCAGATGCGGAGTAATACACAACAACAACATGAGCTGAAGATATATTGGCTGTGAGATGATGCAGAACAACACAGTCCGCTTTTAGCTTTCTGACTGATTCAAGAACATCCATCATGCCATTTCAAAGAAGTACTGTGACAGTTCTGTGGTACACTGATGATATCAAATGGAAATATGAAGCTCAATCAGATTACAATATTCATGTAGTATCATGCTATATCAGATAAAAACAAAGAATTTCCCAAAACATGTCCAACAAAACAAGATGGTAGCTTCTTTTAAACTTTTATGATTTGACTGCTGTTTACTGCTTTAATGGCTTTGATAGACAAATTCTGGGTTTAATACAATTGAACTCAATTGACAGTGTTTTGACATAATGTTGATTACCACAAAAATCATTTCAACTCAAGTGCCACACTGTAGCCCAGATTTTTTAAGAAAACGAGGGACAAGTGGAAATTAATGTTTATAATAATCACCACAAATGCTGTTGATTGAGCTTGTGTTGAACTCAGATTATAACTAATTCATTGTAAAAATGTCACTGTATTTTCTACTAAGTGCTGATTGACTGATTCAGGGATACAATACAATGCAAACAAGAAGACCAGTCAGGAAGCACTCAGTGTCAGCAGAACTAAAATTAGTCTTCCATTAACACAAGAATAGAAGGGCTCAACAAATGTCGAGTTAACCTGCTGACATCATAACCTGAGCAAAAGGTTTGATAAAGAAATCACGGATATACTTTTGTGTCATCAGCACTGGACTACCAGGGCATGTTAATGGGGCATTGCCATCCCTTTGGTCAGGGTGCGCAAATCACTGTTTACTGTTGCTACATGGCTAAGATCAGCATTAGAGTCAAAGTCAAATAAAGGCCTTCTTGCTGTGTTTAGACCTCTCAATCTCTCAATCTGTTCGGGCTTAGACCCTGATTGAGACTAATCCTGTTTTCAAAAGGGCTTTTTTTTTTTCCAGCTCAGGAATATTTTCTTTGTGTCTGAAATAAAAAACAGACAATTAATCTACTGTCCTCACAGGGCTAGTTGTCACATGTTTTCAGGGTGAATTTATTTTTGAAAGTCAGTTTCTGTATATGGACACCGAATGTCGTCACACTGTAAGGGGTAAGTTGTCACAATAAAACAATTAAACTATCTTAGACTTTTCAGCTAAATTATAAAACACAAAACATTGATTCAATGTAATGTAAAAATGATTGTTTTGGCAAACAAATATTTCATATTCTATAAATGTATAACTTTTAAAACACATGTGACAACTCTAAACCACAAAATACTGTTTCAGTGTAACGTAAAAAGCATTTTGTCCAACAAATATAAAAAAAATAATAATTATATTTTTAAAAAATCATTATATCAATTATAAAATGATTTTTATATATTAAAAATGATATTGTAATTTTGGTTTTGAGGCAAGAAATCCCAAAATTATTTTACATTATTTACAATTATGTATTACAATTATTTAACAGAGTTTTGAACTAAATGTTGGAATCCAAAGCATTTGGCCTGTAAAATAATTGGCATACTGGATTTAAAAAAAAAAGCACATTCTGTGCGCATCAGCAAGCTCAACGTGTCACAATTCTTTCAATCATAACTCCAAGGAAATGTTGAGGCGAATACAGGCAAATGTGGAAGCAGCTGTTGCACGCAACACTCAATTTGCATATTAGCAAGAATGGACTGGCAAATCCTGTTTTGAGCTTCACTGCTATTGGAGGGTTTGTCTCTACAGTCCTCGTGTCGATTGCCTCACAGGGTTATTTGCAAAGAAGTAACCTTCGCTTAATCAGACTGTCTACATTATTGATTTCCAGTCCACCCAGTCCTCCAGGACAAAGTGTGCGTGCGTGTGTGTATGTCTGTGTGAGAGGGAGGTGAATGGGGTGGGTAAGATCATACTGAAAGTGCAGCGCGCCATCAGCACTTCAGTTCAAGTGAGATGCACTTTGCAGATGCAGATTGCAGCCAGCGTCCATTAATCAAAATGACAGCGGCTGGCGGAGCAGGTGAAAATAATTAGGCTATGGGAGAAAAATACATAAATTAACAAAGACACGAACATATGTACAGTTCAGTCGTCTTTCATTGGTGAACAATGAAAATAAAATTGTGTTTTTAATTTTAACTAAACGAATCACATCATTTTTGAAATTCATATATTTTTCGTTTAAATTATTATTTTTAACTCATGAACGAATATGCCTCTTCAATGTACGAGTTTGAGATTTGACGAGGCACTGAACCAGACATGTACTTCGTGAACGAAATGAACCAGGCGTCTCGTTCGAAAAAGAGTGAAGGCCAAAGTAAAGTATACTTCGGTTTTTACAGTGTAGTACGTGATGCAAATTTTGTCACTAGAATAATACGCTAGCACCATACGATTTTTGTAAGGTCGCACATGCGTAGGATGACCATACGGGCCATTATTACGGGACGCACCCTTGCCAGGATTTCTATATTGCCTAAAATATCCAGGTCGATCGTTGTATGACATCATTTCACAAGAGCTAGAGAGCAGAGCGGACGGCTCCTTATGCTTTCAAATCGCTCTCGCGGTACTTTGGTGTCATACAATGATCGGTGCGCAGCTTCAGGTCGAACGAACAAACACGTGCGCGTATTTGCCTCGCTTTGATCGTTCTCACCTTCTCACGCGCGACGCGCCACGATTGGTCGATTATGTACAATACCTGCATGTTATTGGTCAAACTAGGCCTACTTTGGATTTTTTAGGCACTATAAAAAACATGGCCAGGACGCATCCCGTATAAATGGCACATATGGCCACCCTACACATGCGCATTGATTAGTTTTGCACTAAAGTGGCAACACTGGGGGCCGTTATGTTTATCAGTAAAAAAAATAGCAGACTACAACAACACAGGGCCGCATTGACAAGCGCTTGAGGCTTACGAGATAGCAGCAACTTTAGTTTAAAAGAGGAAAAGGAAACAGTCCTCCATAAAATGTGCTGCACACATCTGAATATTTGGGTTGAACTGTTCTGGAACAGTCAGTAGAGTGAGCAGTGGCCGGCGGGCTAGAGTGAGGAACGGCTAACTTTACAGATCTTCTTTATGCACCAAGAGCTTGTAACACTTCAAAGAGAAAGGAAAAATTGAAATCACATCATATGACCCCTTTAACAAATTGGTTGAGTGAACGATTCAGAAACACAACTTTCGGCACCTGTTGTAACGATGGAAGCAGGAGAACAGGACACTGAAGAATCACTGAAGCGAATCTTAACTAATATTTTATGTAACCTTTATCTTGAGTGCATTTGTTGAACGCAATAACTATAAAGTTTTAATAATCGTTCTATAAGAATAGGAATGTTCACACCTCAGATATAAGAATAATGACATGCTATAAGTACCTTATTTTTTCAGCGGACAAACGATAAAACATTGACGGCCAGTCAGAATCAACGGGGCTTTAAAGAGCTGGAGCATTTAAAGGACTAGTTCGCTTCCAGAATAAAAATTCCCTGAATTTACTCACCCCAATTTCATCCAAAATGTTCATGTCTTTCTTTCTTCAGTCGCAAAGAAATGAAGGTTTTTAAGGAAAACATTCCAGGATTTTTCTCCATATAATGGACTTCAATGGTGGCCAACAGGCTGAAGGTCAATTTGCAATTTCAGTGCAGCTTCAAGGGGCTCTACACAATCCCAACCGAGGAATATGGGTCTTGTATAGCGAAACGACCGTCATTTTCTAAACAAAATAAAAATGTATATACTTTTTAACCACAAATGCTAGTCTTGCACTAGCTCGACTTCACGTATTATGTAGTCACGTTGGAAAGGTCACGTATGACGTAGATGGAAGTACCGACCCAGTGTTTACAAAGCCAACATGCAAAGAAAGTCAAATGCCCTTTACAAAAAAAGGTAAAACAACAATGTTGCCGATTTTGAAGTTGTAGGAGAACATGAGATGGAGTTTTTCGCCCTACTTTACCTTTTTAAACCAGATTACACCGATGAAGAGCTAACAGCGCGTGACCACGTGTGAATTTGCAGACCTAGTGCAAGATGAGCATTTGTGGTTAAAAAAAAGTATATACATTTTTATTAATTTTATTTTGTTTAGAAAATGACAGATCGTTTCGCTAGACAAGACCCTTATTCCTGGGCTGGGATCGTGTAGAGCCCTTTGAAGCTGCATTGAAAATGCAATTTGGACAGATTTGGTTACAGTTATCGTTCTTGGTGTAAACGGGCTTTTACTGAGATGAATCCTCACCAACTAATACAGCTAGATATGATATGATGGCTATCTTGCCACATGTAGAGTGATGTTTCCCTCTACTGGACATAAACAGTAAACATGCAGGGATAATACCATGTGCTATACGCATGTTTTACCTCTTGTTCCTATTTTGAACTCTACTGGGTTTACAGGCAGATCGTAGGAGGAGTTCAAAGGCACAAGAATGAAGAACTCTCTGCGGGCGCGGAGATGGAGACCACGCCCCCACGAGCGACTGAAGCGCAATGTCATCAGACTGACAGACCCCACCCCTCGCAAGCTGGTTGGCTGACTCGCTGGCCGGCAAATAAGGAAACGACGGATGCGATGGCAACAGGCTCTAGCGACAGCATGCCGCTTTGTTTCCATGGCAGCATGCCCCTTAGATACAGCTCTCTGGTTGGTCCGAGGCGCACGGCTTCTATCTCAGCCGCTGTTGTTATGCTACCCCAGTATTCGGGGTTGGGGGTGCGCGCCTTTAAGGTCTCTACGAGTCTTTTCCCGCCTCCTGGTGTAGTGTTGCTAGGCACATTAGACAGGAACTGTAAACAAAAAAATGGCTTGAGCCGACATGCCCCCCTTCTCCCGCCACCCACATGCACCATCCACTTGTTATTGAACTAGTTTTTCAGTGGGTTGGGCAGGGATGTTTTGATGCAAACGATGAAGTATCAAAAACAAACCAGCGGAGGGAAAAAAACAACAACACGTGTTTTGCTTTTACCATTATATTTATTGTGCATGTTCACCGTGTGTATCCATCTTATAAATACTATCATCACATATGACAAGACAAGGATCACACCTGACAAAATATGAGATGCAAACAAACATGTTCTCCAGTAAGAGTGTTTTACTAACAAACAGTACAGCAGCTTTTAAATAATACAATTTTATGTTGTAATATCTAATATATGTACCTATATCCAATGGCATCTCTTAAATGTGTGGACCTTGACATTAATAAAAGGTAGGAAATAGTACAAATGTGTCACTTGCATACAACTGTATAGTAAATACATAACTGTCCAGACAAAACTATCTTACACTAAAGAGTCCAAAAACCTTATTCACAACAGACACATAGGATTATTACCTTCAGTCATAAAACAGACAGCTCATATCATTTTCCAGAACTGCACTGGAGGTTATTTTCAATCTCCAGTAGGCGTTGTCCTATTATCACAGCTAGAGATTTTATCTGAAAGGTACATTAGAGAATAGGAGGTCAGACAGAAACCACAAGACAAAATCTTGCTTAAAAAAATAAATATAAATATAAAAAATAAATATAAATCATGATTAAAACACATCGTTTAAATACGTAATTGTTTAAAACACAAAGTACAAAATACATATGTGGAAAATTATTAAAACATTCATTCACAAAAGACATTTCAATATCACCAGCCAGAATTTTCTTATCAGAAGTTTTTATTTGATTTATTTGACAAGTATATAGACAAGGAAGATGAAATTAAAACATGAAAATATCTGACAGACATAACTGTCAACACCCTTTTCTAGATCAAATTCTTCAACAGCTCCTAATATCTATTGTTTGCAGGACTCAATGACCAAACAGAGCGCTGGCAGCAAGAGAGCGCCATCTGCTGTTTACTTGTGCGTGTTAAAAACCACACAGAAAGCAGATATCCTATATCTACACCTTTAATTCTGTTTTCTCCTGTGTGGTCCCCACACATACTGGAACACATTTCTTTTAGACATACATTTGTTTTAGCATTAATTTCTTTTAGCAAAAAAATAAAGAGTGAAAATTCAAAATTCAGGTTCTATTGTACCTAATGTTTTAAAACAATACATTTCCTCTCATCAAGTTTAATATAAAATATTATTTTTGTCATATTCTCTACACATTCAATATTGCCATTAATCTCTGCATTTGTAGTGCAAAAGAAATTGCTTATTTTTAAACAGCGAGAGACTTGCATCGGTTTACATCATGTTTGCAGATCAATAATTTAAACTAAAGATGAGCTACTTTACCTCTGTCATCTGCTGTTCTACAATGTTCTGGTACTCCAGGGTCACTGGCTTGTCTTTGTCTAATTCTTGCACCCGCTGGCCTGGACTGCCGACTACATAGCTACAGAAGGACACAATCATATCCTCAATGTGATACATGAGATGTGGTGGCAATCATGCATTGGCAATAATTACACACACACACACACACACAAAAATAAAAATATATCACACATTCACACAGGCTTGTGCACAATATGCTACTTACCTTTCAATATTTTCAACATTAAAGCAGAAAAGAGATCTCTTGTAATCAAGCTTTTTTGGGGTTGATATGTACATAATTCCTAATTCTGAGCAACAGCCACGGCAGGTGAGATTCACAACAAGGCTGAATGTGAGAGACAAAATTTCAGAGACATTGATTTCATGTTTAGGCGGGAAAACACATCTATTACTCTACATACATATATAAATTAATAAAACAAATATCTCACCATCCAAGCTCCTTTCGGGTACCAGAAACAAAGGGTTCTTTGCCTATGACAACATTGTCAGTGATCCCTAAAAATCGAGATGCAAATGTCAAGAACTTTTCAATGTGCTAATAAGTATTACTCTAATACTCCCGTTATGTTTTGCATAGTCACTGTTATGACTTATGAGTACATATATACCTACATTTCGATTTCAGATGTTTAAACTGTTGTTATCCACAATTGTATTATGCTATTTTAACAAATGCATGCAAAGTAAAAACTAAGGTAAAAAACTTTAATATATTTTAAAATGTAATTTATTTCCAGAAGGCAAAGCTTAATTTTCAGCAGCCATTACTACTGTCTTTAGTGTCACATGATCCTTCAGAAATCATTCTAATATGCTGATTTGCTGCTTGATATTTTTGTGGAAACAATTTTCAGGATTCTTTGATTAACAGAAAGTTCAAAAAAACATATATACACATACACACACACACACACACACACACATACACACATATATACGCCGCTGTTCAAAAGTTTGTAATCAGTAAGATTTGTAATGTTTTTTAAAGAGGTCTCTTCTGCTCATCAAGGTTGCATTTATTTGATCAGAAATACAGAAAAAAAATGTAATATTGTGAAATATTATTGCAATTTTAAATAATGGTTTTCTATTTTATTATACTTTAAATTATCATTTATTCCTGTGATGCAAAGCTGAATTTTCATCAGCATCATTACTCCAGTCTTCAGATCACATGTCACATGATCCTTCAGAAATCATTCTTAAATACTGATTTATTACTGTTTTGCTGCTTAATATTTTTTTGGAACCTGTGATACTTTTTATCAGGATTCTTTGGTGAATAAAAAGTTAAAAAGAACAGCATTTATTCAAACTAGAAGTATTTTGTAAAAATAAACACTACCATTCAAAAGTTTGGGGTCAGTATTTGTTTTATTTTCTTGAAAGAAATTAATACTTTTCTTCAGCAAGGATGTGTTAAATTGATAAAAAGTGATATTAAAGACTTATATTGTTAGAAAATATTTCTATTTTAAATAAATGCTGTTCGTTTTTACTTTATTCATCAAAGAATCTTGAAAAAAGTATCACAGGTTAAAAAAAAATTTGTTTCCAACATTGATAATAAATCAGCATATTGGAATGGTTTCTGAAGGATCATGTGACACTGAAGACTGGAGTAATGATGCTGATGAAAATTCAGCTTTGCATCACAGGAATAAATTATAATTTAAAGTATAATAAAATAGAAAACCATTATTTGTAAATTGTAATAATATTTTACAATATTACGGATTTTTCTGAATTTTTGGTCAAATAAATACAGCCTTGATGAACAGAAGAGACTATTTTTTAATAATGTTATTTTTAGCAGCATCATATGACCCCTTTAAAACACATTAAAAATCTTACTGATCCCAAACAGCAGTGTTTATATATATATACACAGGGTGCGATTTGCCTGGGGGGATTTCCCCCCCTCTGGTCTATGCATCCCTGCCTCTGCTGAATTATTTTTACCCACGGTGGGGATAAAAAAAACATCCCGCGAACCCGCTCCGACGGCCCGATCTGAATCAAATGATTTGCGATACGCAATCCAATTGGAGCGTTTCGAAACAGTGAATCGTTTTGCGACGCAATGGTTTAACTGATTCGGAGTTTCAAAAAGCTCCGTTGACGCTGTGTTCTTTGCTCACTTTCTCTATATAATCTATTCGTTGTTTGAATAACTGTGGACATGAAATCATTACAATTAATAGGCCTAACTTACAATGTTTTTACTAAATTGTGATCACGTTAAATACAGTTTCCGTCGTATTAAAAACATTTCATGACATGTCACCTATTATCTAACGTTAACGTTACTAGGGGTAGTTGGGTCAGCCTCCGCCTATGGAGTTTTATACGCCTATAAAAAGTTCCAAATCACACCCTGATATATATTCATTTACTGTCAACTTTGGTTAATTTAATGCGTCTTGTTGCATATAAGTATTAATTCCTTTAAAAAAGATCTGACAACTAACCTCAAACTTTTGAATGGTAGCGTATATAAACATAACACAAATTAAAATCAGCATTTTACAGACAACAGCAATAGAAACGTAATAATCTCTTACGTTTGAGCATGATTTGGTTCTGTTCATCATCACTGCCCGCCCAGGACAGACTGTCACCGATGGGCAGCTTGCATTTGCCGCACATAAACACCGCTGGACCGTCGCTTTCTCCATCTTCCTCCACTCTGGTGCTGCTGCTATCAGCGGCACTTTCGCAAACAGAGAATGTTTTATAGCTACAGTCATCCGCAACTTTAATTTTGCCAGCCATTTCAGACGAGATATCAAAAGCGCCCACTCCAATGTATATTTTCACCACTTTTCAAATGTCTTCAAACGTACGCGGGCAGCTGTACTTCTGCGGATTTGCAGTAAGCGCAGATAAAATGACAAGCGCACAGCGGCCCCTGCTGCAACGGAGCCACAGTTTCACTTCATCGCGTGAGGTTTGATTTTAGAATATTATAAACATGACCAAACAGACATAAACACACAATACATACATTTCTAACACAAACACACTCACACACACCAACAAAATCTTTATTGGAAGAAAAGGTAGGCTATTTTTAACTATAATATATATATATTTTATAAAGGTTTAATAGTCCAAAAAGGTTTGGCTTCGAAGACAAAGCGCTTAAATGACTAGCCTACTTGAAATATTATATTAATCATTAATAATATGAATGATACTACTGTGAATGCATTTCAGTCAGATTGGTTACAATACTGTTGTCATTGCTGAACTCAACTTCACCGCCACGCCCCGTTCAAATGCGTTTTTCCTCAACATCCTCCTCAAAAGTCACTTTCTGAGTGCCAAGAAACCACCTATTAGCATTTGTTTTCTCACTAAGGACCCTAAAATCATCAGCAATGGATTGAATAATGCGAATGTCGCTGCTTTCAGGCGCCACTGACTTGTTGCGCACTTGTTATTTCCCTATAGGCTGCAACTCTCAGTGACTGCGTCTCTTTGAAATGTTTTCTTTTTGTGTTATATCCTCTAACTTCTTTTTAATCAAAGGAGAAACGATTTCGAGACGTTCGCTTTCTTACAGTTTGGCTTAAAAGGTCTGGGATGTCAAAGTCGCGGTATGAAAATATACTTTAAGCTGTGGCAGGAGCGAGAGAGAGAGAGACGGGAATTCCTGACAGCGTTTCTCCAGCACGCGTTTGAATGAACGAGGCTTTGATGCAGAAATAATTGAAGGATTTGAACATGATCTCAGCGCAGCACCTGAGAAGCTGCCGGCCACCTGTGCTATGTGTTCAGATACTTTACAGTGTTCTCATACTGTGGACCAAAGAAATGGATGGACTCTCCGATTTCTCAAGTGAGTCAATAATGTAATGATGATTAACAATAAGTGCAATATTCCCTAAAGGCACAGTATTTAAAAAGCATATTTTAAAAAGTATATTCATTTCTGTAACATTTTGTTGAATTGTTTCAACAATAAAAAACAAATACATAAACTTACATGTATGGGTAAGTGACAAATGTTTGTTTTCATGATGGTCTGATACATTTAAAAAAAATTTTTTTTACAATAATAACTGAGATTTAATGGCTCTAAAAATGTAACAAGTAAAAAGCATCCAAATAATTGATTTAAGCAGCGTAATTGTATGCATGTATGTGTGTGTGTATATATATATATATATACACACACACACTTTTTTAAGTACACTTTTTTGATGTTAAGTCCTACAAAAGTCAAAAATCAAAAAATCAAAAACTAGTTAATTGTAGAAGATGTGTATTCTAATTATATTTGGCATTTCTTCTGAATTTGCATTTCTTGATGTATTTTTTAATTACATTAAAAATGAATCAGATTGCATTTCTTAATGTATTTTGAATAATTTATCGTAGATCCAACCTCCCCACCTTTTCCTTAGATTATCTGTTTAGGATCATCAACAGTCAATCAGCTAAAGCCTACAAAAGTCAAAAATCAAAAAATCAAAAACTAGTTAATTGTAGAAGATGTGTATTCTAATTATATTTGGCATTTCTTCTGAATTTGCATTTCTTGATGTATTTTTTAATTACATTAAAAATGAATCAGATTGCATTTCTTAATGTATTTTGAATAACTTATCGTAGATCCAACCTCCCCACCTTTTCGTTAGATTATCTGTTTAGGATCATCAACAGTCAATCAGCTAAAGCCTGTGATGGAGACCTCCTGCTCCTCAGGTGTCCACGACACTCCACCATAACTATTCAGTTTGCATTTTATGGACAGAGTGCAGCCCTTCCCGGGATCGTGCCAGGAATGAGATGCCAATGGCGTAATCACAGCTGTTCTGCTACCACAGCACTGCAGGTGAGTAGCCTGTGCTTTGCTTTCGGACAAAAAAACAGACCTTTCATTTTACATGCACTAAACGCCAGCTTAATAAAGCCGTTTAGTACCTGTTAAATAGTCCCATGGTGAAAACAGGACTCTGTTCTTATTCACTTCTGGCTCAGAAAAAATGTGTGTTTTCCAGAATCATTTCCCCTGCCTTTTGTATAATGCACATTCTATGGTCTTTGATTATTCCTCTCTGTTAGAAAGTGCTCTCTGAATGCCAGGGTCATAGAAATTGCCAGTTTCTGGTCAATCATCAAGTCTTTGGCATAGATCCTTGTCCTGGAACCCCTAAATACCTCCATGTATCATACAGGTGTAAACCTAGTAAGTACTTCCTTCTTTAAAGCCTTAATTGATTATTTCTCCTTCAAATATTTACTTCTCTACATCAGTAAAGATATTTGTCTTACAGCAGAGCACAAGAAGAGAATAACATGTGAGGGAGATCGACTTTTGCTGCACTGCAAATATCCAAAAGTGCTGAATATCTACTCTGCTGTTTATGGCAGACAGTTGGAGGGGGAAGACTTGTGCCCATCAGAGGAACAACCTCCACCATTTGGTATGTTTTTTTGGGTTTAAGTAAGATTTATACTTAATATTATATTGATTTAATGGGACAGTTAGACCCTTTGCAGTTAAGACAGTTTGCTGTTAAATTAGTTTTTTATTATTTTTTTTAAGTTAAATTTGAGTGGTTTAATTCTGATAATTAGGTTTATCAGTGGTTATTAAATGTGTTGCAGGTTTGTTCTGAGAAAAAAAAAAGTAAAATGCATAATTTAAATATTGTATTGAGCTATAAAATGATGCATAGTTAGGATAAATAGGCTATTTTTTTATGAATTTCATTAAGTTATTATTATTAAAAGTTATTAATACATTTGTATATGGTTGAATCTATTGTAATATTCATAAAAAATGTTTGATTTTGAGAACATTTTATTTTTGATAAGACATTTTAAATTATTTTTTCTCTTCATTATTGCAGAATGTCTTTTTCACGGAGCTGTTGATGTGGTATCCAACATCTGCTATGGAAAACAGAGGTGTTTGTTTACCATAGATGAGGAACATTTCAAAAACCCCTGCCCTCCTGGAACAAAAAAGTATATCACTGTCCTCTATGCATGCGGTATGAATGCTCTCATATCCATCGAAATCTTCCCAAAGCAAATGTTTGAATGTGTTTTTTAAATGTCTTGAACTTTCTGAACACAGTTACAGTATGACGTGCCATCTTCACGGCATGGCAGATCTTTAATCAGTTTGAGATTTTAAATCATTGATTGAAAGTGTGGGAAAAGACTAACATGTGGCCTTTGTCTCATCTCAGATTGTTGATTTACCCGTCTGTTTTCTTCCCGTCTCATAAATTACAATGGAAGACAAAAGTTGTTTGGGAATAAAAATAGGGAATGAGCCTGGCATTTGTAGGCCTCAGGGCTTCCTGTAAAACTTCCGGTAATCGCTTTGAATGCCAGGCTTTTGTTACTGATTGGAAGGCAGGGTCAGTTCACAGGAAAAATAAAGATTACTCATCAGCTTTGCATTGAAAGATCCTGGGAGATACCGCCTGGGAGTTGGAAGATGTTAACTCTTTGTACTGTGCCTTTTTTAAGTTCCAGAAAGTTTACTCAAGGAGGCTGATCCCAGCAGTTTCCAAACTACCTCAGTTCCTAACCAGAGCACAAAAGAAGGTGACAGTACACAATACAATGTACTTTATATACATATACAGTACACCATACCGTTTACTTTATATAGAACATCTGTGCAGTTGAGGTAAATAAACTGTTAAATTATTTTGTATCATTATTCATAGGGGAACGCCCAGTTACCAGAAGTTCAAAGTTTCCAGAGAACAGGATTATTGTCAGCAATTCTTTAATGGCATATGGCTACATTACAGGTAAACTGAAATATTTTAAATGTCTTAAACATAAACATGCCTGGATTCTTTTTTTTTTTTCCTTTTCTTTATGAGCCCAGTCAACATAAAGCAGCCCAAATGAAGGAATATATTTAAAAATATAGTGGTTTATATAAAATATTTTATATAATTATATAATTAAATGAGAATGCTAGCATTATTTACTCAACTTCAAGTATTATCAAACCTGTTTTTATTTTACCCATGCAATACAAAAAGAGAATTTTAAGAATCTTCATGTATTATTTTTATATTTTATTTTAAGCTTGACACAGTCAATTAGAATTACTTTTATGTGGAAAAAATCCTCAAAATTCTCCTTTTGTTTTCCACTGAAAAATAACTGCATATCACTGTAAAAATAACTTTTCAAAGTTGTTAATAAAACAAACATTACTGTTACATTTTACAAGAAAATACATTTCAGTATACTTCAAAATTTCACATTAAATTAAACGTGTTACTTGCCGTTTCTTTGCAATTATTTGTGAAATTTACTAGCAATTTAATAAAATAGGAATAAAAATAGTTTCAAAGTAAATCCAACACTAGCTTTGTGTACGCATTTAGAACGACATGAGGGTAAGGCAATAATTTTTTACTATTCTTAACAAGTACTCACAAGTCACAAGGACTTTTCTCTTTCTCTCAGAGCATCCAGAGATGGCAGGACTGCTTTTCACATCAAGTGTTTGTGTGGGGCTTCTGATTGTTCTAATAGCTGTTTCAACACAGCTAACCTGCAGTAGACATCTAAATACAACTAGAACATTCAGGAAGACGAGTAGAACAACTAATCTGGAAGAGGAGGAGCCAATGAACCAGGATAATGACGAAGAGGAGGAAGATGAGGATGAGAAAAGGTCACTAATGGACAGCTCTAACCTGTCAGAGGTTGGCAAGAAGGTGTATTGCTGGGAAGATGTGACATACACCACAGAGGCAGCAGAGCTGATGGAGAGGATTGAGCGCAGAGAGCTTGTGATTCAGGAGATCAGGATGAACGCATACCTCAATGGAAACACATGCATCCTGCATTCATACATGCCAACTATTACGCAGAATGTGCAGTAGCTGTAGTTTCAACCAAAAGGAGTGAGCATTTTGAATGTTTTCTGTTACCAAAACACTGAAATTAAAGGTGAAGTGTGTAATTTCTGTATCACAACTGTCTTCAGACAGGTTTCCAGAGCACTCCCCTCATCTGCTATTGGTCTGCCACATAAATGGCCTGCCCCTAACTCACACTATTGGTTAAGCTAATTTTGCTGTTGTCTGGTAGCTCAAACAAACATACCGATATTTTGATAACATCACAGATTCACTGTGCTACTCTTTTTGAGAGAAATCAACCTACAACGGTCTCATAATAAGCCAGGAAAGATGTATTTTAACTTTAACAAATTACACACATCACCTTTAAAGATTGTCAGGTAAAAAAAAACTGATCTGGCACAGTGAGGACATAATAGCACAGAACAAGCAATACCTGATGTGTTTTTTTACTGCCTAAGCAGGGCAAAAGTTATTATTCTGTTCTAAAATTCTTCTTTTCAGTTAATAAAGTAGCTGTTGTATTACATTTTACACAAAGTAAAGCCATGTAAAGAGAAAAGTATTTTATAAATTATTGCTCTATTCAACACTGGATGAATAATGTATGTGGTTTTGAAAGTCAATACAAATTAAGAAGACTGGTAAAATATTTTTAATTAAAATGTATTATATTTAAAGGTGGAATCATAAAATGAAAATAAAATGAACACAAACAGATTGTTCTTTTATTACACAACATCACACTCAACTTTCCCAGTGAAACCACACCTCCCGATACTATAACCTCTCTTTTGCCTTAAGGATACCAACATGTTCTGTAATTCCTTCTCAATGCTCTCCAAATGAACTCTGTGGTGCGATCCTTAGAGCTGCACGGCAACATCCTGTCTTTAAACAGCATCAAGTTTCAAATGACTAACTGCCAGAGGCACAGACAAAAAGAGGAAAGGTGTTGCATCCTTCTGCCAATGAATCAGAACAGAGAAATTTGATGTCTCTCGCTTTGCATTAACACACATTTACAGTCTCATAAATACCTTTCATATGTAATGAAGGCACCAAATTGCATAAAAACAGCAGCAGTAGAGTCTAGAGATCTCTGATTTGCCAAATGGAAAGTAACTGTAGATCAGCTGTGATTTTCTCTGTTCATCTATCTTGGGCCCCATTTGATATTTGTGAGTCCCTGGAACTGCCTTTTTAGAGCTTGTCTGTCTGACCAATCGGACTGAAGATACGAGTCATCTCCCTCTTTTAGTTTCTATAAACAAGAACAAAACAGACCAAACAATGATAAATGCTCTAAAATAACAAATATAATTAGACATATGTTATAATTAATTAATTACACCTATATATGTGTGTGTGTGTGTGTGTGTGTGTGTAGAGAGAGAGTGTGTGTACAACATACAATAAGGATATAAAATTAAATCAAAAGAGTTAATTAGAGACCACTCACTTTTAGTTCTTCCTGCCTCTTGTAATAGTGCAGCATCATCTTTTTTTGTTCTTCTTCACTCACTAGTGGTTCTCGCGCTGGTGCACCCTGGCCTCTCTAAAATGAATGTGCAAACAATGGTGATCAGTTTTCATTTCATTAGGTCAAAACATCTATGTGGAAATTCAGGGCCAAATGAAATTTTTTGAAGATAAGTTTAAACACCAGATTAAGGTCAAAAAACTAAAACTGAAATTCACATCAAACACTTACTTTCTGAATTTTCACAATAATTTTTGTTTTCTCATTTTTCCCAACATAATCCTGCAGCTTTTTGCCCCTCTGCAGTTCTTTAGACGCCCACCACAGTTGAGCCTCTTCTTCTGGGATCACCTGTAATGAGGCCTGTAGAGGAGAGCCTTCATATCAGTATTACAGGCTTTGTTATGTTCATCAAACAAATAAAGAAAATTATATTGGTCTGTTTTATTAAACAATGTGCATGTAGTTGCTTAAAGGGATATTCCACCTAAAAATGAAAATTCTGTCATCATTTCCTCAGCCTCATGTTGTTCCTTCTGCAGAACACAAAAGAAGATATTTAGAAGAATGTTGGGAACCAAATAATATCGGAGCCCATAGACTTCCATTGTATGAACAGAAAAAAAGAGGGAGAAACATTTCTTAAAATATCTTCTTCTACTTTGTTCCACACAAGACAGGAGGTCATACAGGTTAGGATTAGGAACAACATGAGGGTGACTAACCGATGACAGAATTTTAATTTTGAGTGGACTAATTCTTTAAGAAAGGCAGAAAAGATTTCAGTTACCTGTGTTCCAGTAAGATCCTCTTGATTTTCAAACTCCATCCTTATTGGATCATGTGGAGGCAGCCCCATTGGGTAAACTATCATCACAGCTCCTCGCAACTGATCCAAAGCCTCTTTGACCATATCCATGGTAACGCAGACATTCGCTTGCACTTGTTTCTTTAGCGTAAATAAATACATATATCACAAAACAAATCAAAAGGCTAACAACATTTTGAGGTTTAGAAGTATTCTATATTAGAATTAGCTTCATACATTTGAGATTAAAGCTTTGGCTTCCTCCACTGTTTTCCTTAAAACTTCTTTCATCTTCTCGTTTGGAGCTAAATGGAAAGTAAGAGTTTAGTTAAACCAATTAATTGGGCACTTCAAATGTAAACTTTAAATGTGACCGGGCTACCATGTCCATTTCGACGTCCGAGCTCATCCTTCTTAAACTCAGCACCACTGCTGGGAATACAGCGGTCTTCCCATTCATCCTTTAGTTTGAGCTCCATGATCTGATCATCGGTCAGGCCTTGCATATTCAGTGAAAGAGAGATGCCATGATCTGCCAGCTCTGGAATTTCTATGGAGACATAAAAATGATTCCATGTTTTAATGCTATAATACGCAATCAAACGTTTCACACGTGTTTTAGAAATGGACTTTAGTTAATGTATCTGACACTTACACAATACATGCATTATAGGGAATTAATTCGTCTGTCAATAACATAAACTAGCTGAACCCAAAGAATGTGATGCATTTTTACTATTTTACATCATAAGCGTACATAACATTATTGTCATACCAGAGCAGATCCTGTCCACTTTTAATCTCCCATTATAGATGGCGCAGACCTGCTGGGTCAGTGTCTCTATCGAGACATCCACTGTAGTACTGAAGAGAATCTGACTCTCATCTCCTCGTTTGACGTGCAGCTGAACCATCTCCCACTTTCTGAATTTGTCCTGTGCAGGAATGTAATAAATCTGAGATTTGAAGATAAGGTAGATATATAACCACTGGACAACAACAACATATAAGTGTTGAGGAAACGCGACTATCGCCTCACTGTGTTTGCGTTTGTTGCCATGACACCCACAACACCGCGCTCCAAGAATATTCTAGCATGCTGTGAGAGCAGGCTGCATAATATATGAATTTAAGGAGGTAACGTCGTGAAATTAATAATACATGCAATAGGCAGAATTAAAACAAAACGAAAATAATTTCCACTATCTAATTATCCAAATTATACTTACTCTTGATTCAGTAAACTAACAGGAACGCGGATACGGCAACTGCCAACAACAGTAGTGATGCTATTTCCACCGGAAGTGGCGTATTCAAAATAAAAGCCCCTTCAAACGCTGTCTAAAATAATGTGAACTTATTCTTCACTCCTTTCTAGTTTACTACAAAGTAATTTAACCTAATTAATTTAACACGATAGTTAGTTTTCATTATTTATTCACAGACGGATACGCATTCAATGATATCAAATACATACATGATAAATATTACATAAAAGATGTACAGATCAAGTTACTCACTGGCTACTGGTTAAAGATTAATCGCCACTTATAAATCATTGCATGTAATAACATCTGCAAAACCAAAACGACTAGACGCGCACAAAATTTTGCTGTTTTTTAATCTCATCAAAACAGAAAGTCAGTATCGTCTCAATCAAATGATCCATAAAGTCAACACAATACAAATTTATATATTTTTGCTTCTTCCAATATTACTGGCACGAAAAACTATCGGAGTCTATCTTTAGATGTCAGAAGTTATTTAAAGTGAGTGAAGACCATAGACTGTATAAAAACAGGTGAAGACAGAAGAAAAACACAAGTACTTGCGCCGCGCGCAACACACAAGTGTATACTACAGGGAGCCGTGCTCAGGATTGGTGGATAGAGGGACAAGGGGGGGTGTCGCAGCAGGAAAATTCACGTGTAGGTCAACCTGGGATTTTATTTACCTCCTCACAGCCAGCTAATCTAGAGCAGTATGACGAGCTTTTATCTTCACGAAAGGCATAAAGGGTTTCTTCACCTCTGTTTTTAAACAGGAGAGATGAAACACAACCATTGCTTCCCGGCTTTTGTCAGCAAACTTTGGACACTTGTAGAGGCTCCGTCAACGAACGACCAGGGGCAAGTTCAAGCTCAAACCGGTGTGCACCGTTTGGCTACGGTTTCCGGTTTGAACGACATGTTTCCTGGAAACGGTGTGCAATGGTGTGCAACGGGCTTTGAGATGCGTTTTCTCTTGTTTGGTGGGGGTTTCATAAACTTTTCTATACCACCCTGATTATATAATGGTAAATATTACAATATCATAGCACAACAACAGTGATCAGCAATAATGATAAGCCTAATACTCACAATAAAAATAATAAGGTCATATAGATCATAACACAGTCTCGGAGGCAAGAAGTGGAGGATCCTTCTCCTGAAATGTTTGTCTTTTCATCCTGAAATGCGAGGCAAATGTTGGATCACAATAATTAGGAACCACAGTTTCCACAAATCCCTTCATTTGATTGGGATGTTCTACTTTATTCTGGAGGGG
>NW_015670979.1:392790-393614 GCF_001515625.1 Sinocyclocheilus rhinocerous | reverse complement strand
CGTTCGCGTTCCGGGGTGGGGGGTGGGGGGGTGTTTGGGGGGACTAGCGCGAGGCACCAACCCTAAGGACGGCCCTGCATATAGATATAGAGCATCATTTTCTAATTCTCCTGTGTCTGACTTCCACATACAGATGGCTTCCATAAAGTAGTACATATGGACGCTGGCTTGCCTAAAGCTGATGGGCAGGTTAATTGTGTCGAGTTTCAGCACGAGAACTTCCGGAAAGCTCAGCCTCATCTGTTAGGCCTCATCCGCAGGAAGGTGAAGCTGATAAACGGTATCATGCAGTGCTTGTGTAGCACTGAAAGAGCACTGATATCTGCAAAGTACTCACACAGAGTTGCTAACCCTCACATTCTCTCATGCTGAGATGTGTGCGTAAATAAATATCGTTTGTACTTCAATTTACGACAGCTTCGAACGCTGCTCAACCAATCAGAATCAAGGACTGGAACTATCCGTTTTATAATTCCTAATATTTCCTATGTTTTACACAAATATGTCACTTCAAATACCATTCAAAAACATTAAAAAAGATTTTATAAATATTACTTGTGTTCACCAAGGCTGTATATATTTGATCAAAAACACAGTAAAAACAGTAATATTATGAAATATATTTACAATTTAAAACTGTTTTCTATTTTAAAATGTATAAAAATATAATTTATTCCTGTGATGGAAAAGCTGAGTTTTCAGCAGCCATTACTCCAGTGTCTTCAGTGCCACATGATTGTTCAGAAATCAATATAATATGCTGATTTGCTGCTCCAAAAAAAAAAAAAAAAAAAAATAGACCTGTTTTGTTCAGTTTTTTTTGA
>NW_015670979.1:390232-392199 GCF_001515625.1 Sinocyclocheilus rhinocerous | reverse complement strand
AAAAAAAAAAAAAAAAATTGTACTGTTTTGTTCAGAATTTTTTTGATGAATAGAAAGTTCAAAAGAATTTTTTTTTATAAATGTCTTTACTGTTACTTTTGAATTTAATGCATCCTTGTTGAATAAAAGTATCAATTTCTTTCTAAAAAAAAATCCATACATACATACTATATTCATACATACATACAGGTGCATCTCAATAAATTGGAATGTCGTGGAAAAGTTCATTTATTTCAGTCAAGTCCACCTCTGAATGGCTGAAGAAAAACAAAATGAAGACTTTGGAGTGGCCTAGTCAAAGTCCTGACCTGAATCCTATTGAGATGCTGTGGCATGACCTTAAAAAGGCGGTTCATGCTTGAAAACCCTCCAATGTGGCTGAATTACAAGAATTCTGCATAGATGAGTGGACCAAATTTCCTCCACAGCGCTGTAACAGACTCTATGTAAGTTATCGCAAACGCTTGATTGCAGTTGTTGCTGCTAAGGGTGGCCGAACCAGTTATTAGGTTTAGGGGGCATACACTTTTTCACACAGGGCCATGTAGTTTTGGGTTTTGTTTTCCCTTAATAATAAAAACCTTCATTTAAAAACTGCATGTTGTGTTCACTTGTGTTATCTTTTACTAATATTTAAATTTGTTTGATGATCTGAAACATTAAAGTGTGACAAACATGCAAAAAAATAAGAAATCAGGAAGGGGACCAACACTTTTTCACACCACTGTATATATATATTTTGATAATCACTATACAAAACTCTCCTATCCTGTCACTCCTTTTCAGATTATAAAGTTCATCATCAACATCGTTCAGTCAAATGGGATAAAAGGTTACAAAAGAAGACTGTAAGTTTATTCACTTAAAGTACACAAAATGTCTTCGTAGTCAGTGAGAAATGTGATTATTTGCAATTTCAGCTATCTCTTCTCACATTACATTTCCTTTCTCCACACTAACAGCCCCATGATCGACAATTCTGGGGAGTTTCAGTCCGCGCCGAAATACGCCCGTTCCTTCAGTGTGAATCCCACCCTTACCACTTCCCCCCCTACAAGAGAAGAGATCCCTTCGTTGCAAGAGATGCATGCTAAAATCTTTATGTTTGATCTAATTTATTTTTCTAAGTTTGAATTCTTGACTCTCTTCACCTAACACGATGCTGATTAGTAATAAAAGCAGCTTGATTTCTGTCATATTGAAAGTAAGTGACATCTCTGTGGGTTTCTGGGCAGCTGGATGTGTCACCAGCTGACGTGTACTCAAATGGCATGATCATCCCTGACATCACCCACTTGCTGGATCCCACACCTGAGCCTGGCAGGTTAGAGAGCAGCAGTGCATCTGTAGTCTTCATCCTCCACAGAACTCTTGTATAGAACTCTTGTATTTTGTATAATTAGAATCTTCTGAGGTTTTTAAACATACTCCTTTACTGGGTAAAATAAAAAAGGAACTGAAAGTACTTTTCAGGGTTTTACAGTCTATTTTCCACTGTAATTTGTGTTTTCGGTTTTACAGAGAGCCAGTGACAGAAACCCTTCCCGCAACTCACACCACATTTTTATCTCCCGCCTCCCCGACTCTGCCCTCCATGGAGCTGGCATTGACTTTGCTGGATGACCCAGCTGCCCAGGAGTCTGAGGAAATACCCTCAGAAAGGTTAGCTAGCAAACTGATCATGTGTGCCATTTATTTTATAATTATAACAGATCCCTGTTCTGTTTTATCAGTAACTCAATTATTTTCATATGGCTTCACAACTGAGGGGAAAATCTAATTGCGATTTTTCTGATAACATTTTTTAAAATTGTGATTTAAAATGCAGTTTGCCAGATTTGTTGTGCTTATTTTTAGGGCTGATCAGTTTGGCCAAAAATTGTGATTATACATAAATATGACAATAAAAAAAATATTATAATTTTAAAAAGGGGTGGGGGGGGGCGGGGGGGGGGGTTAAGAAATAT
>NW_015670979.1:372007-389888 GCF_001515625.1 Sinocyclocheilus rhinocerous | reverse complement strand
AGGGGTGGGGCGGGGCGGGGGGGGGGGTTAAGAAATATTACTTTAAGACTATTTCACTCTAAAATAAAAATTTAGTCTTTAAGAAAATAATAGAATAAAAAATTATATTTTACAGTAGATCTGTAAAATTACAATAATAATATTTGTTTCTTTATCTTCATTTTAAAGGGGACATCAGATGCTAAATTCATTTTTACATGGTGTTTGCATATAAATGTGTCTTAGCAGTGTGTGGACACAACCACCCTACAATGATAAAATCCACTCAAAAAACCTAATCAGTCTCAATTATCGAGCCATTTTGATTTTCTGAGCAGTTTGATGTCATACTGCTCAGGCCCCACCCACGACCGCTATATTAGCTTATTTCAGCCCTCAGCCAGTTGTACGCTGTCGGCCATTTTCTCCACGCTCGAGCAGCTGTAGCGACCATAGACTGTAAAAAAAGATGGACGACGCATCTCCTATTCCTTCCACTATATAAAAGTGAAGCCAAAGCATCTCAGTATGGCCGCTGCCATCTTGAGTAAATGACGTCTGAAAAGAGTCTGCGCAGTAGAGATTTGTTTGGAGCCAGAGTCTGCGCAGTAGTGTCGTGAGGTGGAGCCGCGGTATCAAACTCCTGCCCAAACTTCACTTTCCCGCAGCTTCACTTTTCAGGACGTGTGAGGCACACCCGGTAGCGACAACGTCTCATAAGCAATGCGGGTGTATTGTAGTTGGATGTAAAAGTGAACATAAGAGTCTTCATTTTCTCCCAACATCAGAGCCACTGAGGACGCAGAGGATCAGTTTTACAAAAAAAATTAAAATACACACAAAAAAAAAACGGTAGAGGGGTGGAGTGAGCAGTAGCTCATTATCATTTAAAGAGACATGCACCAAAACGGGTCACTGTGAACAGAGTTGTTTTTGACAAGGTAAAAAGGGTGTTGTTTTACACGACCATTGAGGAATTTTAACCAAAGTATGTTGCAGACATTTCATGAAGACCATAAAGAATCATAACAACTTGTGGAAAATGGGCATCTGATGTCCCCTTTAAAACATTATGCCTACAATCTTTTATTTTGGTGAAAAACCGCAGATTTAAAGCTTCTCCTTCGTTGGCAACAGATTCTAAATGCTTCTCATTAAAAATCCGCTGAAATGTTTGGTGTATTGCGTTTTCAAATGCAAGCAACCCAAACTAACTGCACTTGCAGAGATGGAGATCATATGAAGCAGCATTTACTGCAAACCAAGTTGCTCTGAGACACCGAAAACACCGTTATCCTGAGCAGCTCGCATACTGTATAAATAAACAGTGCTGTGCTTCACTCTAAAACACACGGCGCATACACTATCACACTAAAACATTTTGATTAAATGTTCAGCCCGAATATTACACTCCCCTTCTTCTCTTGAGAACAGAAATGATGTGTCTGATCCACTGGCACTGATTGACTCCAGTTTAGCAGCGATCCGCTCATGCTCTCCACCCTCACCAGACCTGGACAATTTCAGCAAGGTCTGACTTACAACATCATTGAAAAATACAACACAGATGCTATTACAAACCACACTGCTTCAGTTATAGTTAACAAGCTTATTTATGATCTGACATGTTTGGTTTCATGTTTATGGTAGATCTTTACCCCTGACTGCCACATCTCTGCTGTTAAAGACTCCAACACAAAAACCGAGAGCAAACAGAGAAGCCAGAATGAAGCAAACACGTTACCTCACGCCAACACAGGTACACACATATACGCCCACGCTTCCCTCTCACACACCGTCCCGAACCCACACATGAATTCAGAACTTACACTTCTGGTTTGTTCACTATATTGTGTTTGTGCAGTTACACAGCAGCAGCAGAGCCTGCAACAAAATGCAGACCCGGAGCAGGAGCGCTACGATAGTGGAGAGTATTCGGATATATTACCATCCCTTCTGCAACTGGCGCAGGAAGCATCCAGCCTATCCTTCAGTAACACTACACTGCCTTTAGAGCTCTCTTTTGTCATTTAAAACTCTGATGCATTTGACATTGTGAGATAAAAAAAAAATCCGTTAATGCAACCTCTGCATTGGGTGCTGTTGTAAAGTCAGCATTTCTGTGTGGGAGGCTTGCCATGATGAGAATTAAAGGTTTCATCTAGCAGAAAATCTGCTGCATACTCACCCACCATTTGTCTAAATCAGTAATAACTCTTTTATTTGCTCAATTAAAAGTTACTTGAGTGTATGATATGCTATTGATACACACAAAAAAGTTTGTAGCACTAAAACGTTTAAAATGTCACAAAAAATGTAAAGTAATAGTGATTAATCATAGTATCTCCCATGTGATGCAAAAAAAAAATATATAAATTCATAATCTGTTTATTTAACAGTTCATCTTCTTTAGTAATACATTTCTCCGCTGAAATGTAAAGATATGGTCGCCAACTATATGATAGCACACTAGTTTTGAGACACAAGATTGTTTAGAATAATTTCTTATGTGGATCAGTTATTTTGCTGTACCTGATTGTTATATAATGTCTAACTAAAGGCTAGAATATATGTTTATTGCTTAAATGTATCACTATAGCATATTTTAGGTTTCTTATAACAATATGTGCTTTTATGTAAAAGCTAAATAAAATGTTCTAAAAAATTGTAATGCCTATTTTCTTTCATACACAAATTTAGCATTTAGTTCATTTCATAACAGGCAATCAGCAAAATGTGGCTTCTCTTGGACAGGAAATCTCACACACATATGCCAGCCCACACAGAGAGCAGATACATTTAGGCTAGAAAAGGGAAGACTGAAACAAACCTAAAACAACAAGTGCGCTATGTGACCTGTCCAAGATGATATTATTTTTAGTCAGTCTTTTCCTTGGGAACATTCCTTCATTTGCATTTTCAGCATCCCAGCCAAGTGAGTATTTTACAACTACACCATTTTGAAATGAAATGTATTTTTTTCCTTATTATTTTGATTTTATATCATGTTGCCTATAATACCTAGTATTAAAAAACAAAAGGTTTACAGGATTCATTTCGAAACTATTAAACAAAACAGTAGGGTTTGTTGGCTTTTGATTCATTTCTTCCCCTTTTTGTGGTTTTATATGCTCTCTAAAACTACGGAAGTATGTGGTTCTACAACAGTTAAGATGTTAAAATCGAATATGTTAACATATATAGGGGCTAAAAAGTCTGGCGGCAGAGATTGTTTCATCAGCAGAGGAGACCATTCCATACTCCTCAGGAAACTGTGAAATTTTTCAGCAACCTGTCGCTGAAGAGCTGACAAATGTTCAGTTGCTTGCCTTCCAAAATGGCTGGTCTGTGGCCATGATTCACACACGCAACATGAGCTTACCACATTTTTGTTTCAGTTTTTCATACAATGACTAAATCAAAATATTCTAAGAATTCTTATGTAAGACTACAATTGAATTTTAATCAGTAAGAAGGTATAAAATAGTGTTTTTGACTGAAAACATGCATATTTCCTGTATGTATATGTTTCTTTCCAGTCCTCACCGGCTGAGCATCCTCTACTGACAAACTACATGCATTACAAGCTGTCATTTATATATTATGTACATTAGAATTAAAAATAAAATAAGGCTCTTTTAAAGATGAATTGAAATGTTAACTTTCTCTCTTCTTTACCCAGAAATAAACTGCCTTATCATAAACCTGGACTATGTTAATTGCACCTGGAGTGAGCATGAGCAAAGTTACAGTTTCAAGAGCAAGTGCGTATGTTGAACAAAATAGAAAAACCTGCATTTTTGGATACAAATTTCAGGACTGACATTAGCATGTGATTTCTCTTAGGTTTTCACATAACGAAATTCTGGATTGTCCTAAATATCTCAAGATTAAAGGTGTTAACGTGGGCTGCATTTTAACCTACGAAAACCCACTACGGTTTAATACTTTAAACACATGGCTGTACAGTGACAACGGCAGTTTGGTGACAGAGCAGAAACATGAAAACATTAAAGCATCTGGTATTAGAAATTATTCATATTTATTATGACTTGATAATAATTATATGGAAATGACGGCTGATGGATTGATACTTTATATAATGTGTTGCTAATCAGTGAAGCTTTACCCTCCATTCAACCTGTCTGTGGTGGAAAAAAAAGATGCTGAACTGTGGCTGTACTGGAATATTACAAGGAACTACGTCTGCATTGAGAGTGAAATTCGTCACAGGACAGACAACAATGCCTGGAAGGTATGAAATTAATTTGATAAAACTAAACTCTGGCATTGTATAGTAATTTAATATGGCCTCTAATGGCTTACTGATTTATTATGAGAAGCATTTGCTGACATTGAAATCAACAGCATTTTAGCGATGTCCACATCAAAATAAATGGACAAAAGTGGGTTTATAGAAAGCATATCAAATGCAACTAAAGTGTCTACTTTAACTATTTCAAATAACTTTTGTGAAAATAAAATGTCAAAATATGGGTGAAATAATGTTCCATCGCCATTCAGTCTCAGATGTATTTATGTAAAAATGAAACAACATACTTATTCTGACATGCGCTTATTAAATATAAAACAATACGTGATCATACTAAATTGTATTATATATTAAATTATTTAAAACTTCTTGCTGACAAATGGGTAATACCCACTTGTTTAAAGGAGAGTGGCAAAGATTAGCAAAGATTTAAAATTACAATTAATAAAAAAAAAATTGAATTACTTTTTTTGTGTGTGCGTGTGTGTGTGTGTGTGTGTGTGAACCTTAAATAGAGTCTTTTAATGTCCTCTGATGATTCTTGTATAATATTTAACATACATTGGAAAGGTTTCCATGACCTCTCGCGAGATCTCGGCGTTTTTAAGACCTGGGACAGTCTTGCTCACTTACTTCATGTCGCGCGCACGCGTTCTCAAGTGGCCAAGACAGCAAGTGTGGGTATTTGGACAAGGGGGTTGAATCTGGGTTTTGAATTTACGTATCGATTGAGTAAATGATTCAGTGACTCGTAAGAAAATGTCACTTGTTTTTTTTCCCTGTATTAATCGCTGTTGAAAAAGACAAGTCACTTGTCGCCACCTATCGGCTTAATTACGTAACATGCGAAGAGATACGTCCAAAAATAATAATAGAGCCATTTGCACTTAAAAAAAAAAAAAAAAAGACATTGTTACTATGCCATATGTTATATCTTGTCGGAACTCCTTATTAAATGGTAAAGTGATTTGCTGAGATAAAAGAGAAAATCCCAGTGCTTGACGACTAATCAGTTTCGAGGACCGTAAGTTAACTGTTGTATAAATTGTCATTGTATGCTTCTCACCTTGTGGTCGTCTGAACACCAAACAACACAAAACGCGGCACAATTAACATCTCTCTTCCCTAGAACACCACTCCAGGCCACAGGACCTCCTTCAGTTTGCCTTTTCCCTCAAAAAAGCGGTATGAGTTCCAGGTCAGGGCTCGAATAGGGTATTCCTGCGTAGAGTCCATGTTTTGGAGCGACTGGAGTGAGCCTGTCTACTGGGGATCTTTAAAGGCCAACAATAACACAGGTAACTTATCTTATCTGTATTACAAGTCTCTCAATGCTTTATCTGCCTGCTAGTATGCTGCAAATGAAAAGGATGAAGAACTGCAGACAAACAGTCACAGTCACAAGCGCTTTATCGACGCCTCATCAGAACAGCCAATCAGAACAAGTTCTCTCTGCCTGTGCGTGCTCTCACACTCTTCAGACTTGCAGCACATTGTATTTTCATGCTTTCCGTAATGCATCACCACAAACTGGATGCTTTTTATATATGTTGAAAGTGAGGAATTTGCCATAAAATCTTTCCACAACCAGTTTCATGTTTGATGATTAATATACATGACGCACTGGTTGTATCAGGGCCTGTCCAAATATCCACACTCGCAGTCTTTGCACTTGACCACTTGTTGACTGATATGATGTACTGTGTAGTATTGTAAAAATGCAAGTTTTTTCATTGTTATTTGCACATTTTGATTTTCAATACTTAAAAATGTCTGTTCAGTTGAGCCTATGTAATTGTGATTAAGTGATAATGTTGCAAACCTTTTACAAAATACACATGAAAGATGATGGGATAGGCTACGCTTAGCCTCAAATACCGCTCAGAAGTCAGAAGGGCACTGAACACTGAAACTGGGACAGTCAAGTGCAAAGTCTCAAGTGGCAAAGACTGCAAAGTGTGGTATTGTTACAGGCCCACTGTCAGTTAAAGGAGCAATATGTAACTTTTTTTTACTGTACAAAAGCATAAACATATGTTTGCAAAGATTTTGCTGGATTGAAAAAACAATTATGACATCTATAGCAGTGGCCTTAATGACAACCCTTTTCCCCAGAGAGTCCGATTAACATGTCTGTGACGTCACTGGTGCTGTATATAGTGGGAGCCACAATAATTCTCATCATACTCTCCTGCTTGCTCATCCATAGCGAGAGGTTTGAAGCCATTTTTTTTGTCCTTCAACCATTTTTCTTTATTTTAAACATTGCATTTTAATTTTCCACAGTAAAATTCTCTTTATCTTTTAATTCAATAGAAGTGTTTTATTTATGATAATTTAATGTGTAACGTTCCTTAGGTTAAGAATCATTTTAATACCAGTGGTACCAAATGCAGGACGAAATGTAAGCAATTACCTTGCAGCCCTTTTTGACAATTATAATGGCAATGTTGAGGTAAGCAACAGTTATTCTTTTTTTCAATTGTGTACCATCCTTGAATAGTGGTAAAGAGGGAATGTGAGAATTAATCTTTTTTTGTCATACAGAAATGGCTGTCCATGCCTAAAGATCTGGAGAACGGCTTCAAACCCAATTTCACAGAGCGTGCCTGCCCTGTGCGCGAGTACAAGACAGTGTCCCAGTCCAGCACTGACAGCGAAAGCATCCTCTCAATCCCAACAGAGCTGTCATCAGATAATCAGTGCATGCATAGCTCATCAGCCTCCACCATACCTGGATCTGCCGAAACCCCACAAACCCAAGATCAATCGCAAGTGGATATTCCAGTCTAAATCTTCATCTTAATCTGAGGCAAATAAAGTTGAGAGTTTATCTTTGAAATTTAGATTTTAAATTAGAATCTTGATTGAAAAGAAAAATATTTCCAAGTGAAAAAAGGGTTTTGCATGTGTTATATAATGATGAATCCCAGTCGAATCTAGTATTGGCATTTTGAAACCTTTTTTTTTTTATCAACTCAAAACAAGGAATGATAAACATTCAGTTGCTTCTTTTTCTTATGTTTAAGCAGGGTAGTGTAGTGTTTATAATTGAAATAGTGTTCTTTTTTTTTTTTTTTACATAGTTTGGAGTTGGTTTTTGTTATAATAGGTCAGGTGGAGTTGCAGCATAGTAGGCAAGCACTCGTCGGAAATGTAACGCCCCTTACCATAATCGCGAGCTTCATCTTTCAAAATAAATGTAAAGACTGAGCCCTAAAGGGGAACAGAGTCGCCTGACCGACACAGTGATGAAGCTGGTATGTTTGCAGCACACACGCCATGGTTAAGACAGCTGACTCCACTGTGATGTGACCCTGTCTCTCTCTCTCTCTCTCACACTCACACAATGTGCAAAACTCCGCTGTCACGTGTGGCATCAAAGTACCGCGATAGCGTTTCGAGAGCAGCCGGCTGACTCGGCGACTGCAGGAGCGTTGATGACGACACAGCCATTTCACAATTGGCCAGATTCACCGCATGACAACTATCATTTATACTTTAAACCGCATAAACACATTTCATTACACCAAATACACAAAATAATGTTCTTTTTAGCAGCATCATATGACCCCTTTAAGACTTTAGTCTTTGCAACTTCAGGGATCTTATTTATGCTTATAACTTATTTATCAGCTTGTAACACTCCAAAGAGAAAGGAAAACTTGAAATCGCATCATATGACCCCTTTAAGGTTTAGGGTCGCTGGAAGGAATGCTTCTATAAGATTAGCGTTTTTACAAGCAGTGACTGTTGTATCAAAGTGTAAGATGTGTCTGTGATGATAACATTTATACTTAGTACAAAGTCAATTCTAGAATCTGATTTGCGTACTGGTGGGGAAATCCCATCACCTACAAACCCATGTATTATCTGATTATTTAGCGGAGTGCCATTTGTGATTCTATTTGTAATTATTAGTGTAGTTGCATATATATTTGCAGGAATTACACTTCAACTAGACCAGCTGCTCTGAAATGTTATTTTTAGATTATTCTGTTTTTCTAGCCTGTTATTGACCAAATACTTATTTTCCACCATAATTTGCAAATAAATTCTTTAAAAATCCTACAATGTGATTTTCTGGATTTTTTTTCTCATTTTGTCTCTCATAGTTGAGGTATACCTATGATGAAAATTACAGGCCTCTCTCATCTTTTTAAGTGGGAGAACTTGCACAATTGGTGGCTGACTAAATACTTTTTTTCCCCACTGTATATATTTGTTTTAAATGTATAGCATCTTTATCATACCATATCGTAAAAGGCCCTAAAAAGGCAACTGAAATCTTAAAATTAAACAATGTTGGTAGCATATGTATCTTGATTAATGATCTATTCTGTTTTCATTAGGATTTATTTTTGCACTTTTAGCTTGTTGCTCATCTGTAGTACTCTGATAAAATGCCACATTTTTGAACAACATTCAACATACTTTTGAGACTTTTAACATTTAGAATGTGAATTTGCTATTTTAAGATTATTAGATGATTGAAGACAAATATGATGCTTAATGTAATGCTTTTACAATTTCTGAATAAAAACATTCAAATTCACATCATTCACAATGTCTGTGATGATTATTTATATATTTTGATAAAATCATTTTTTTCACAGTAGATTTTGATGTTTGAGCTCATCTGGAAGTGGGATGCTTAAACTGCAAGAACATCAAGTACATTAACATTTTCAAATTTATGACAAAAATTGTGACACGCTAAAGAATCATTAGAACAGGTCTTAGGCACATTAATATTTTAAATGAGCAGATACTTAAAAATTACCCTCCAAAAAAACTTACTATGAATAAATAGCATGCATTTTGAGTGTATATGAGTATAATGATCTGGTATTGTGCAAGTCAATAACATTATTACTGTGTAATTTTACATATAACATGGATTGTCACAATTTAAACATCATACTACTGGTTAAAGGCAACGAACAAAACAGAAAAACATTTATCCAAGCTGGTCTTCATATTGTTTTCTGAAGCAGTCTCCAGCAGGGAAGAAATCCCAGCATCTCTCCTGGTACATCTTCCACACATATGATTCCTGTCAAACACATATTATATTTAGATCACTTTTCATATTTATGAATTATGAACATTGTGACACATCTTACCTGCCCAGTGTGCTCAGTTTCATCCTTGTTGATTAAGTACATCAGGAAGAACCTAATGAAGAGAGAGAGACTGTATAAGATGTCTGAAGATGGAGAGATTGTATAACATAAGAAAGGTGGCAGAAAACCGAATCGCTCACATGTAATTGGCCAGGTTGTGTTCTTCAAGAGTATGCGTCTCAAAGCCATGTGGAGTTGTATCAAAGTAATCACTCCCAATACCACATATAAAGCATTTGGTCTGGCAATGCAAAGCGGAAAAGCAGATACATTGCTAAGCATTTAAAAACTTAATATGTATTTTTCTTTATTGAACCGTAAAGATCTCAGTACCTCCATGTCTTCTTTTACTTGTTCTTGCTGGTCTCTCAGCTCACCAAAAGCATCAATGATCAGACCTGTGCAGACAAACACGCATTGAATTGCAGTGCAGTGTTTTCAATCTAATCCAGAAAATGAAATTTCATAGCCAGTCATAAATGTATAATTTAATGCGGTAGATTTGCTAGGCCAAGTTGAATAGAAACATAAGTCTCACCTTGAATGATGGCCAGCAGGATGACGATGACAAAGAAGAAAAAGGTGATGTCGAAAACCACCCGATAGAGTTCATACTCATCCCCTGCTGGGTCTTCAATCTCGTCTCCTATACCTCCACCTGCCCGCACACCCACGTACATGTGGAACAGATAACACTGAGAAGAGAAAGAGCGAGAGATGTGTTGGATTACACAGCAGGTGTTTGGTTAGGGGAGAATTGCAGAAAAAAATGAGCAACCCCCAACAAAAGGTTTTACAAAATGTTTGTTACTGTACAACTCATAAAGACATTATTAGAGAAGGAGAAAAAAAAGACAATTTGACACCAATAGTGTTTTATAATGCAGTGACCAACTGTCATCATGTCGTCACACTTCATGTCCGGCTCGTCCTCATCCTCGCTCTTATTGTAGAACTTCCTGAAGAAGTTAAAGGCCACCACAGTGTAGAGGTACACAACCACAGCCAGCAAACCCACAGTCATCATCAGCTGAAACAAGCCAACAGAGTCAACTGGTGTGTAAATTCAGATTTTCAGAACCAGTTTGAGTTTTGTTGTACTGACTGTACCTGTTTTCCGCTCTTCGGGTTTCTTGTCTGTCTGTTGTTTGCTGACATCCAGCGATGCCAGATCCATACCCAGCAGCTCTGCAATTCGCTCACGTCCATAAATATCTCCGTATTTATCCAGAACCTTGCCAAAGGAAACAAGAACATCATGGCCTCATAAACACATTCATTTTAAACCTAAACACCAATGAACAGAAAGAATATTGATTTACCTTTCGCTTAACAAATTTGTCCCAGTAGTTGGAGGGAAAGGAGCTAAAACAATGATAAAGTGTTTTAATTACAGTTTTTTTAAAGGAAAAACTATGACCACAGCTGGCTGGGTCTGCTAACACACACTTATTAGTCCATCCTAACACCCTAGAGTATTAAAGAGACATAAATTAGGGACCACATATGTGCAAAACCAGTTTGACCTCAAAACAGAATCTAACTCAACTTTTCTGCACACTTACGGTGTGTTTAGCACCAATCTGTCCCACTGGCCTTTGATGTCATCATCTTCTGGCTGTTCAGTGATGTAAAGGCCATCAAACTCCAGCTTTCTTGCCAGCTCTTTCTCTCTCTTAAAGATGACCAGTGGAATCTAACAGACCACGACATCATGATAACTCAAGTCTGATAATGACACAAGTTCAAGCACTAAAATATAAATCTAGTGGTTCAAACCTTGAGGCAGTTGTATCCAATGATGGATAAGAAAGCGATGATGGTGTGCACAATGGCCAGGCAGGCCAGAGTGGGCTGCATGTATCCGGTACTCTCTTCCAGGAAATAATACACAGGACCTTCCTCATCATCATCGCCTCCATCCTCTCCACCAGAGCCCTCAAAGTCCTCCCCAGAGCCTTCAAACAGCCCAGAGCTTTCAAACATACCTGAGCCGTCAAACTCATCAGTAAACGGAGGAGTATCAGATACCTGGAAAAAAAAATTAAATAAAAAAAATGACAGGAACATTAGATTTTATTTTTACATCTATGTGCATTTTAAAGTAAAATGATTGTGAGGCATGCCATTTTGATTGAATTGAATTAAATTAAACATTTTAACAAAAGGACATATAAACAAGCCTAGAAATCCAAATAAACCACTTATTAAAATGGGACAATTTGTGTGAAAATCTAAAATAGGTTTTCCGACCTTGTAGAAGAGAAGAATGAAGTTCAGGGCGAAGGCGATGAACAAAGCCAGGAAACGAAGGTTGTAGAAGTTACGGGACAAACAGTTCTGTAGATGGAAGTGGAGATGAACAGCAAATCAAAACCCGTAAATCGTAACTAAAACTCATAGATTCAAGATTTAGAAGAAAAATATATTATTTCTCCTACCATGAATTTATTTCTTTGAACATCCAATTCATTCCAGAGCTCAAATCCTGCCCCCTTGGCTGATTTCTTTTCCTTCTTGGCTTTGGTGGCTTTCTCAGGTTTTGGTTCTTCTGGTGTCGTCTCAGGCTTGACCTCTGCTTCCTTCTCAGCCTTCTCTCCATTCTCAGTGCTGTTACACACGGAAGATGGTCATTAAAATGGTAAATACATCTAGAAAAACACAAAACAATGTCCTGTTTTCCCTTCATTTGGGAGTCACTCACTCTGCTTTCTCAGGCTCAGGGAGAGGTTCTTCAATAGGAGGTTGCTCACTTCCTGCTTCTGGTTGCTGCAGCATAAAAAAAAAAACAAGGACCAACATGACGCATACAATTAATAATCTTTGTGTAGAAGATTGGTGAAGGAACACAAGGAACCCAGTTGAATAAACACCATACCATTTTCCTTTTCAGTAATGGAGTGCCCTCTGGAGTCGGTGGCTCCACAGGGGTCGTGTCACCCATATCTCCAAGTCCACCAGGTGTATCGATACCAGGAATCTTCCCACCATCTTTTTCCTGGATGTCCTCATCCTCTTCCTCTCCCCCTCCTGCTTCCATTGAGTCGGTTATACCTCCTGTATCCTGCGCCTCTCCGCCCCTTGGTTCTCCCGGTAGGTCTCCATGCACCTCATCCTGTGTGGGATCCGGCATGCTGGCCAGCAACTCGGTGACGGTGATGTTCTTGGCCCCTTCAACTAAACCACCTCCAAAAAGTGTATGCCAGATGAGCAAGAAGAAACCTTTACACACACTGTAAATGAAATGGAGGATGCCCATGAGGATTGTCCATAGGAAGGTAGCAACCCTGACCACAATTTCCTTGATGGTCATCTTCCTGAGCCTACGGTACTGTCTGCGAATATTCCTAAAGGTAAACATGCCCAGGAAATTCATGATGCTTTGGATGAAATCAGCAAAGGCGGAGCTTGATTCTGGCTGGCCCTCCTCTCCACCACCATCTTCATCTCCGCCACCTCCTCCTTCGGGTTCCTCCTCATCGTTCTCTTCTTTCTCCTCCTCATCCTGCTCTGAAATCTGTGAAGCGATATTCATCTCAAAGATGGTGTCCTCACAAAAGTTGACAAAAATCTCCATCTTCTCCGATTCGCCACCTTCGTTGACCACGTCAAATATGAACTGCCGTTTGGACTCTTTGACTTGAGGCATTTCCCATTGCTTACGATTCACCTCACTGATCTCAAAGTAGATTCTCTCGATCTTCCTGCTGGCGCCCATTATCTCGATGCGACCCAAGAATGGGCGGAAATAGTTCAGAACGCTCTCAGCTTGTTCGAGGAAGTTCTGCAACCTGGTATCATGAGGAACATGTTCAGAGAGGTTGGTTAGCAGCACCGCAATGTTAAAACCAATGTCTTTCGCTGGCTCTTGGAACCGACTGGCAAACTCCTCGTAATTAATCATCTCATTCTCATCTGCCTCAGAGCAGGACAATAGGAATTGGATCTCCGCAGGTGTGTACTGTTTCTGGCTGTCCATGGCTTTTTGGAAATCCTTCTTGGATATCAAACCTCTAGGGTCTGTCAAATAGTCGCGGAATGCATCAGACGCAACAATGTCCTTCAGCTTGAGGAACATGTCGAAGAATTTAAGGATCATTTCTACATTGCTGGATGACTCCACTAGCATGTCCACCATTTGGCGAGCAATAGTGCCATTTACAACATTACCTGTCAAATACAGAGTCATACAGTGTAATCAGGTCTAGACTGAATGATGTAAAAACTGATGAACATAAATGCAAGATTTTCTTTATACCCTCCAGCAGAGACAATAACATGACCACCATATCTTTCTGAAGGTCCAACAACTCTTTCAGAAGACCAATCTGACTGGAATCCTACAAGAAAACAGAATGACATATTAACTGTACCATAACATATATTATCTAAATCAGCAGCTTTTGTACATCAAAAAATGTACAAAACATATAATTTATAACATTTTTTATTAAATAATGTTTTTTTAATACACAATGTAAAAAAACAACAACAACAAATGTAGCAGCTTTTGTACATCAAAAAATGTACAAAACATATAATTTATAAAACTAAAAGAATATATAAAATATACATTTTTTATTAAATAATGTTTTTTTAATACACAATGTAAAAAAACAACAACAACAAATGCGATTATAGCAATATGATTCTTAAAAAAAGGGGGAAAAACTGTTTTAGACATAACAGCTTCATTATTTGTGGTGGTATAACTTGCTGTATAAGGGTATGATCACAAAATAAATACATTAGCATCTTTATAAGAAACGTTACCTTATCAGATTGGTTGAGGATAATCTAAAAAACTGTAACATTTAATGTAGGTTAATGCATGCAGTAACAATAACAGGAGTTAATTACTAGAAACAGAAACACTCCATACACACAAGAGATGATGAAAAAAAAAAACATCACACCAAAGGCAGAATTGTAGAAGAGGCAAAACAAAAATCACATAAAGCTAAAAACACATGGTTTTTCTGGGTAATGTTAACTGCCATCCATTTTCTCAGGATGTTTGACCCACTTGTTTGCATGCTTTTTTATTTTTATTTTTTTCAGAAATATTAAGAGAAATTGGCATGTTAAATGAAGAGTAAAAATTAGATTTTGTGTCAAAAAAGGCCAACTGGGTTCAAACACCTGAATTTAAGAATCTGGAACATAAAGGGGGAAACTCAAATACAACCACTTCAATAGATAAATAAGAGTGATACATACTCTTCCCTGCATACGGCATATGAAAAACAGTTTGATTAATCAGTAAAGCATTGAGAGTAAAAACAGTAAAACATTCCAACATACCAGTCGTTAAAAGTTTGAAAAAGGAATGTAACATGCTCTTTAATTTAGCTTGTAATCTAATCATTAAAAGCAGTTCTACTATTCATAAGCAACTACTACAACTTCATTTACATGCATTTCCTATTAGCAACTAAAGAAATAAATAAGCCCTTTTAGTAGAAATTAAACACATTTGCTACTGGAGAAAGTGTGCAGATCTACTGAGAAGCTGTACAATATGTTTTTATGTTACATAAAAGATACTGTGATACAAAAACTTTATATTTATACAAAAAACACTAAGCCAACTTCATGTACATGAATGAAAATCTCAACTATGTGATCTAATGCATTCAGATAGAATGAAAACAAGAAATGTGTAGGTAACAGAGCAATCAAGTTCAGATGGGTTACCTGAGCCAGTTTCATCATCATATGGGCAAAAACATGCAGGAAGCCCACCACAGCATCCCACAGGCGACTGTGGGCCAGGGACTGCTGGTTTCCTGTGCAGGGTCCCTGAGACAGAAGGACAACTTAAATACATGGTAGATAAGTCTATGATTTTAGAGGAAATTAATGTGCCGAGAACACTGTAAAAATTCAGAGCAAATTTTTCTCGGGAGAAAATTCCACCATTCAGCTATTCAAACACACAAGGGGTTGTGTAAAAGTTACATGTGGAGACCACAAAATTAATATAATAAATAAAAGGAATATGAAAGTTAATGATCAAAGAAATAAGATGATGTACCTGGATATACTCAGTAAGGCTGTTGAACACCTGTTTGGCCACAGTCATAGCTTTAGAGAAGTTCCTTTTGCCTGGTTCATCTATTATGTCTTTTCCTGAGTAATACCAGTAGAAATCACTGATAGACTCCTGGAAAGAGAAAATAAACATCCACAAACTAATAAGTGTGCAGATATCAAAATTTAAAGCAACACTTTATCGGTCTATAAGTTCAAGAGTATGTAACGATGTCTGAATTAGTCCGTTTTCAAGGGTAAAATGACATCACCTGTAGTCTAAGCAGGTAATCCACTGTACAGATAATGACATTGATGATGGTGGTGCTGCCTGTCTGTGTTCTCAGGTAGTTCTGGAAGTCTAAAGTAAAAGTAAACTCACAGATGGTTAAACATTCAATTTGTACAACAATTACATTCCCTTGAACTTTGTGTTCTACAGTAACAAAAACAACAGCATTTTACTGTACACGAAGATTCAGGACCCACCATTGTTGTGACCCTCACAGAGGAGCTGCAGAAAGCGGAAGAGGTCACAAGTGAACTCATCATCAGCCATGACCTTCTCACCTATGCGAAGGGAAGGAAATATGTGGAAACACATGACATACTGGTGAATGCCAGATGACACTGATCACAAGTTTAGTGTAGCGGCAGTCTGATTAGAACTGAGAAGAAAAAGATAGTAAGTGGAAAAGAGAGTGATTAAACAGCTTAAATCTCTCATCTTATATTGTTAGTGCAAACAGCAATATTTTCATCCCTTTCTGTAAGAGATAAGCAGGAAATTTAGTTATTTTTGTTTCAATCCACTGCCCAGTTCAGTATTAAGTACACTGACCAAGTTGTCCCACCTAGTGCACTGAAAAATCCCAGAGAACACCAGTAGGCTGCTCACTATATTGACGGATGTCAGTACAGTACAGCCTTGAAAATCACCAGAAATGGAGGACAAACTAATATTTCATAATGGTACTGCTCTTTTTAAAAGCTACAGTAACAATGCACAAAAAAATGATACAAAATGTCAGAATTGAACAATTCACTTCATTGTGAACTAGGGAATGGAATGAGACAGCCTTTTGCATAATAACTATTTCTTTAACTTAGACTGAATTACAGCAGCACAGAATGACACACATTACAGAATCACTTTATACACCAACAACACGTATACATAAACTATACACATACACAATAATGTGCATATCTGATATAACACAGATATAAGAACACTGATATAATCACATATACTGTGGCTCAAACACAGAGGTGGATTAATTACAACATTAAGCTCTAACATAGACGATACTTCAGCATGCAGGACAGACCTACTGCAATCCTAAACCTCAGCTGTGTTTGGATAGGTAAGGTGGTCAATAAACAAATCTAAATTCATGAAAATCACATTCATTCAAAGCCTTCAGCATGGAATGATCTGTTCACAAATAGCTTCTGTGATAATTCAAGCTAATTTGTTGCATAGAAAATTCACAATGTTAAATTGCACCGCTAAACTGCTGTGTGCTAACATAACCTACCATTTTTGGATTAATTATGACCTCAAGCCAATGTATGATGGTGAAGCCAAGACAGAGTTAGATCGTATATGGTTTAATTCATAACCAATGGCAGGATTTGGTAAGTTATATGTATTTGTTAGGAACAAAACACATTCTAAACTTAAGCATTTTAGTGCCATCATATGAAGGTTAAGACCTTTTTCGATGTAAAAACAAAATTCATTAATGCAAAAACCAACATTAAAAATAAAAATTCAAGTTCTGTTACACTAAATAACTAAAATGCAGCATATATTTATTATATAATTTAACTCCAGTTTTCTATAGATTAGACACAATGCAGAGTTCTAGAGTTACAGTAGATCTGTTTCAGCACTCAAAAGGAGAAAGAAAAAACACTTCAGTCACATTCTGTGTTGGTGTGTATAACTATTATACACACAGTTACTACTCTTTTGGATTTTGTATCATTTTTAAACAATAATTTTGCAGGGTTAAAGGGGTCATATGATGCTGCTAAAAAATGCTGCTATTTGGTGTAATGAAATGTGTTTATGCGGTTTAAGGCCTCGGCCTAGAGTGAGCAGAGGCAGGCGGGCTTGAGAACGGCGCAGTCAGCAGATTCGACTAAGGAGTGGCCGGTGGGCTTGCGGCAACCACATGTGACGACCCCGGGCTGGACTCCGCTTCGTCCACGGTGAAAGCCGATCCGGCGATCCACAGCGCAAAGTTGATGTATTTCCTCAGCGACCAGCACGGATCAGCTCTAGGCATAACGAAACGGATATTGTCCTCTTTTGGAAGGCCAAACAAAGTAGTTTCGCTTTCACAACGAAACACACAGCGCCTTCACGACATGGCGGCAGCGGCAACAATACTACAGCGAGAATAAAAGTTACGCCTACTTTCTTTGCGTGAACATTTGGGCGGCGTTATGCAAATCTTCC
>NW_015670979.1:368688-371949 GCF_001515625.1 Sinocyclocheilus rhinocerous | reverse complement strand
TGAACCTTTGGGCGGCGTTATGCAAATCTTCTCACATCGTGACGTAGACATGTGGGGTGTGTTAGAACGAGCCGTTTTAGGTAGGCGTGGTTAACTCTTAACTTTTATAAAGAATATCTCTTTGAATTTGAGACTTTAGTCTTTGCATCTTTACAGATCTTCTTTATGCACCAAGAGCTTGTAACACTCCAAAGAGAAAGGAAAAATTGAAATCGCATCATATGACCCATTTAAAATTTCTAATAAATTACAGTAGATATGAAATTCAATTTCTTGATATAAATGTTAAAAGGAGGGGAACACATTTAATATCTTCATTATATACTAAACCTACAGATAGAAATACACTTCTCCACGCAAATAGTTATCATCCGGTTGCCTTGTAAAAAGGTTTACCTATTAGCCACTTAACTAGAATTAAAAGGATCAGTGAAGATGATGATGAATTTGAGAAAGAGAGAAAATAATGTTAACATTTAAAGAAAGCAAGTATAAGTAAGATTGGCTATGTAATGCAGTTAAAAAAGTAGATCTTAAAAGTCAAGATATGCTTGTGAATTCTAAAAAAAAACATCTAATACTAATCCAGATCTTATCTTTTGTACTACATATACTCCAAAGACATTTTAAAATAATTATATTGAAGTACTGGTACATTTTTAAAGATTATCTAAACTTAATGGGATATTTAACTCTTTCCCCTCCAGCGTTTTTGAAAAAAGTTGCCAGCCACCGCCAGCATTTTTAATGATTTTCACTAACATTTCATGGCCCCCAGAATATTTTGTTTTATCTGAACATTAATTACTTATAAATATATACTTATATGAACCATTAATTACTTATAAAAGAGCTAGTAATATAAGAAATAGAGTTGCAAAAGTGTGTTCTACAAAACAAATTTCACAAAATACCCTTTTATTGGGCAATTTTAAATGTGGCAATTGTGTTAATTGTGAATTCACAAAAAATGTCAAATTTTTTTTTAATCATCTTGATAGCAAAAGTCCTGTTTTTATCAAGAGTTTTATAACATGTAAAACAAATAATGTGATTTATATAACCCAATGTTTTGTTGGTGAAACATCCCGTTCATTAAAAGAAAGGACAACAGAACATAAAAGTGCAATAAATAGAAAGGATCTGAAGATCAGATCAGCTTATGTGATCTAAAAAAGTCCTGTTGCAAGACATTTTTGTGAATGTAACCATAAAATGTCATATTTTTTCTTTCTTGGAACTGAAAAGGTTAAACAGAATATAAGAGGTGGTAACACTGATTGTGTAAGAAAGAAGTGGGAGACTTTTTGGATCTTTTATTTGAAAAAGTAAAAAAAGTTGAAATGTTTCCAAAAGGTATGAATGAGGATTTTTCTCTTAAAGAATTTTTGTGATGTGTTTTAAGTGTGTTGTATGACACTTTTTTTATGTGTAAGATATGTTAATCTGTTGTGGATCTACTCTGACTGAGTGATTGTTGCTCTTATTAATTATTGTAATGTCTTGAGTGAAGCTTGTCAGCTGTTGCTAATTTGTGAACGAGTAATCCAATATGGATATGTGCTTTTAAATGCTTATGTATTATGTGTGTTGAATACCCTGAGGAAGGCTCTTAGGACGAAACGTGATGGTATTTTTTTTTTATTATTACAGTTCCCTTCATCACAAGTGATGCTGGACTCTTTTTCATATATAGGTGTGTATAACCCATAAAGTAATTCAGATATACCGTACTGCGATCTGCATTTGTGATGTGACTGAAAGTTGTTTTTACAAATCCTTGAGTGATAAGATTCATATATCTATACCACAGTAGCTAATAAATGTGTGATGAGCAGCAACGCTTACACCTGTCAGAGATATGTTAAAATAAAATAGTTATGCATTTTAGACATTTACTGTTGACCATGCACTTGACATTACATTTTTCATTGGGAACCTCAGAATTGTTAGCAGACACTTTTCATGGTCAGGGTTTAAAAAAAGATATATATATATATATATATATATATTAAATATATATATATATATATATATATATATATATATATATATATATTATATTCCAAAGCCCAAAAAGCAAAATTTCAAACAAAAATGATTTCAAAGAGATAAAGGGACAGAGAGGAGTGACAGGAAGAGAGAAATGAAAAATAGAGGGACAGAGGCATTATTTACCCCGTTCTAGCTTCACGTCTGAGGCCCATGAAAGGAAGGAAGGATGAAAAGAGATGGGGGAAAAAAGTATAGTTATGGAAAAAGAGGGATGGTGAGTTGACGGTACACAGATGACATGGAGTGAAAAGGGAATTATTCATGGCCAATATCATAATCTGTTTATTGACATCATATTAGACTAGATTATTACATCTGGAGAGGGAAAGAGTGTATGACAATATGATTACAATTAATTTTTTCAACTGATAAATTTGGTCAACAAATGATGTGCATTTCCATGTTAGAATGACCAGACATGTATGATTACAGATGGATGACTGAATACTTAGATGACGAATCCCATTTTGGCCTCAAGTTTTGGAGCCAAACAAGACAGTCTACATGTTTATGGATTCAACAATCTCTATATGCTATAGTTGCAAATTACATTTGATAAGACTTAACTGATCTTCCTTTCGACAATATATTGGTATTAATCTTGATGAAAAAGATTCTAGATCATTCATATCACTTACTTGTTCCCTCCTCTGACACCATACCTAGACCCTCTGCTTTATTCTGCCTCTCAAAGGCGTTCAGGTCCAAAACACTGCAAAAGAGGCACAGACACTGATTTAATGAATCATTTAACTAATATCATTGTGAGATGACGACAGCTCCCAGTCAGAATATACCTGCAGGTCTGCATTAGAGCCTGGACACTGAGGAAGAAACCCACATCCTTCTTGTCTTTCAGATAGTCCAGCATTTTCTGCAAGTAAATTACCAGTGCTGTTACATCTGAGTATTAGTTTAGGGTCAGATTCACAGATTCATGTCTCCATGCAGATGACTGCTAACAAACCTGTTGGACCTCACTATTCCCGCCATTTAGAATAGAAATACCCAGTTTTAGGGTGGAAGAGACCATGCAACCAGTCTCACCTGTACAAAAAGAAAATGATTTTAAAGATCCACTGAAGCGCTTTAAAACGTGCAGCATTATTCTATATGTTGACGTAATTTCAACCGATTTCAGCTGCAGCTTCAGCGCCTATTTATAGTGTGTGTGTGTGTGTGTGGGTGGGGGGGGGGGTGCTTTGG
>NW_015670979.1:365408-368378 GCF_001515625.1 Sinocyclocheilus rhinocerous | reverse complement strand
GGGGGTGCTTTGGATTCTAGAGAGCATTTTTTTGGACAGAAAGTTTGATGAAGTGCAGGGTGATGTCATCAAAATCATTGATCCATATTGGCGGAAGTGAGAGACTAAGTTTTGAATGCTTATATCTTCTAAATGCGAAATTTGTCAGGTTTTTAGGACAGTGAATGAAGACTAAAGTGTTGAATGAAGACAAAGTGTTCAAGCTTCAAAAAAGACGAACATGTACCTTTGCAGGCACTTATCATCTGTAGGACCATCTCAGCAGCCCCTCTGTTGTGTAAACGTGACTGTTGGTAGAGGAGTCTTTGCTTTTCCATCTCTTTTTCCTATAGGGTTAAACATGGAAAAAATGAACTGTCTGAAAGCTTTACCATGTCTCTTTTCTCATAAAATTGTTCTTTCTGCTCAATTTCCCTGTCCCTCTAATTAAACTACAGACACCTAACCATAACACTAAAATCATCTTTCTTTATAAGCAAAAATGTTTGTTTTTCTATACTGGCCAGTTGCTATATATCATTCATAATGTCATACATTTTGTGGGTGATGGTAATTTTCCATTAAACTCATTGGGTATTTCTAAATTTAGAAGCTGCTTTTTACTGTGAGGATGACAAAGGGCAGCAGTGAACATATGAAGTTATTGTCATGGCAACCCAAAACACTGGCCTGAGGCTGTCATCAAGTCAACCACAAACATTGCTAATGTTCACAGCTTTCCTTTTCAGCAGTATCATCAACTCTTTTCAGCGTCTTTCTCAAATGTTTTGTTTAAATATCTTATGCAACACAAACTAAACATTTAATTATTTTAGTTAAAATGTGATTATAATAGTGTTAAGGTGATCAGGTGATTGTGAGTGCTTGACATTTGTAAATGATTTGGGCCCTGCTTATGTGATTAATCTTTTTGTATTCTAAAACTCTCTTCTCTTTCAATCATTTTCATTTAGCATGCTCCCACCATTACCATTAGTTACGGGCAGTCATACTAATTTCTCACGTTTGTCTATCAGAGCAAACGTTGGACTACGGACTACAGTAAACTCTCCTGATGGCTTTGCATCTCACAGAGAAACAAAAGAGCCATGCAGGTGTTACTCATCTACAGCTCTTAAGGTAAGTGCTTCTGCAGAATATACATAACCCTTAACCCAGCATTATCAAACATCAACTTATTTTGAAATAAAACTGTATTGTAATTATAGATATATTGTAGCAAATACAATTTCATAACAGTGTTATCATAAAAAGATATTAAAAGCAAGCTTCTTTTATTACAGACTATGTAAAAGGTACTGTAGTGCAAAAGGAAAATGTTAAAAGCAAATACAATTGTTGGCTTACTTACAGAAGCTTGCTTTGCCAAAAATTCATTAAACCACAAAGTTCATACGTTTATAATTATTGCATGCATAATACACCCCCCCTCCCATTCCACCCATGCCACCCCCCTCCCCTGTAAGCCTGACCTAAGTAAGTACCCAAAAGTGTGGAATATGGTGTGTTTCTTCTTCCCATGTCTACACGTATATGCTCAGTCTGAGTGAGTGTGTGTGTGTGTATGGCGTGCACAATCCACTTTGTTATAGGTGCATCTGTGTGTTTGTTCCTCTGTGTGTGTGCAGACTTGGAGACTGACTGCTCTGGATTTAACTGTAGTCTGTGCGTCAATATATTTGAGAAAACATTCATTAGTCACTTTCACATTATTATTGTGAATGAGTTAAAGGAAATCAAGGTAAGTGAAAGAACAGAAAGCATACAGAAACATAAATATGACAAATACGCTATCATTAGTGATTACTTACTGAAACAGCATATGTAAGTAAAATGCATGTTCACTTGACACCTCAATCATAAAGCTCACACACAGCAAGAACAATTAAAACAACGTGTCATTCAACAAATTATTGAAAAGAAACAATAAGGATGTAGTTTCTTTTGGACTTAAAAGCTGCAACAGGTGAAATTTCACAGTGAAATCACTCTGAGGTCTTAAAATTACCTATATTTTCATAATGCAATTGTAATTTTATACTTTATAATTTCTATTTTTTATTTTTCTTTGTGAAATTCAACCTTATATGTTCATATCTGTTACACTTTAAAGTATTGTTATATGACTTAAAAGCTTAATGGATAATCAATGCAATTTGCTGAGCAATTTTGTCATTTTCCAGCATATTAAAAAATACCACATGCTGCAGTTTTAGGTTATCCAAATACAACAAAAAAGCATAAAAACATTTACTTAAGCCTAAACTACTAAACACATTATAATATATCGGTATAAAATATAAATTATTGTTGTAATTTTTTGTATTCAAATGTATTCAGCTATTTTTATACAATTAATATATGTGTTTAGTATGTGGCTCAAAGCTTCATGTCAGAAATGTAAAATAAAAAATAAAAAATGTTAAAGATGCTGCAGTGTAATGTAATAAAACATATTTGATGGAGTCAGATGGAGAGACAGAGAGCACAGCCTGGACAAAGAGACATAAAATGGGATGTGAGTGAATGGATGGATGATACAGTGGTTGTTGGTTTGGATGTCACTCGGATCTACCACTTGTGTGTCTTCCCCGTCCCCAGCCCCCGGACTCCCCCTACCATCTCTGTCTGTCGCACCTCAAAGGACATCTCCTCCTCTCCCCCCTCTTCCTCCTCATCCTCTTCACCGATGTGGCAACTCTAAATTCACCAGAGATGAACACAAAGAACATTACACAGCATGAGATCCTGTGATGTGACCTTTTATATATTTAATAAGAATTCGAAAAATCTAAAACCTAATGGAAAATGGCTTAATTAACTGAAATGGAGAGAAGTTACAGTAAAGTAAATTTTAACATATATACATATATATATATATATATATTATGGGTGACCCGGAATAGTCGAAGATTCGATGCTTTGATAGGAGGAGCCTGATTCGACTACCAATCTCACAGTCGAATATTC